>NW_019525075.1:1170076-1391534 GCF_002814215.2 Seriola lalandi dorsalis
TTATGTGAGTGAACATCATGGTTAACCTTTCATGTTAAGGGAAACTGTGCCTTTAATGGGAAATCCATGCCACTGAGGCAAGACCAAATTAACCCACTAGGGGGCCCTCAGACATAAATAAACAGCAAGGGCTTATTCAATGGCTGATCTTCCCAATCTTTATGCCTTGTGTACATAACATGTCACATTCAAATACCAATTAAGTTCAATCAAATCCAAATCAAATATGGTTTGTGATAAATCAAATTACCACCAAGTGGTTATGATTATTTTCATGATCAACATTTATTTTTCTTGATACATTGTTAGGAAAGGAGTGAAAGGTCTTCAGAAAAATGCTTGTAGCCCAAGTCAAGTTTATAATTGATTGATCATCAAAGTAATTGACGATTAATTTTCTCTCTGTTGACTGATTGATTAAGCATTTAATAATTTCACTTCTAAATCAATTATGTTAATAACTGATAAATCTTATCTGGTCTGTTGCGACTGATGATGGTAATGTGCCATTTTGGTATTTCTTGTCATTTTATAGAATAAATGATTGATAAACCAAAACAGAAAACATTAATAGATTAACTGAAAGTTACATCAGTTGCAGCGCAGCAAAAGTTTGCCCAACAGTGTATTTTTGTTGTGTCATCATGATGTCCATTGGACATTTTGCCATATTTATGTATCCGATGTCTCTAGGCTTTTATGCAATAAGTCAACAACTTTGCCAGTTTCAGAAGAATTGAGAAGGCGGTGTATCCTTACAAAGCTGATATAGTTGAAAATATGTGTGACAACTTTTTTATGCTGGATAGTCTCCCTTACTCCTGTGTGCTTCTCACTCCAGACTCCCACTCTTATTGTGTTTGGAGCCCTTGACACAAATCTGGGTGCCCAGTCCCACAAGAACCTCTTACAACTTCCACATCACTTCGTGCTCAAGTTGGAAGGAGCTCGCCATGCCTGCTACATGGACAAACCCAGAGAATTTCACCAGGGATTGATCGACTTCCTCAGCAAATTGAAATGAAATGCATTGCAGAGGAAGACGGTAGAAAGATAGAAACAGAATAAAGACAAGGGAATACAGAAAGAGGAACACTAGTCCTGTGATCAGTGGTTTAGTGTGGTGACAGTTCTGCTAAAAAGTACTAAGATCAGCATCATTCACATATTATCATCACATGTAGATCATTGGCATGGGAATAGGTTTTCTTACATGGAAAATGGCATGTAAAATCGTGTAGTGACCGTTAACAATACAATATTTCAGTTGTTGCCTTTATAACATTTTTTCAATTTTCCATAGTGTCACTCAAAAACACAACTAGTTCAGCTCAGCTTATTTTAAAAAATAGCATCAGACGTGTATAGTGGTGAGTTTTGTTTCATGTGTTTCATGTCTCTATTTGCATGTAAAAACATGGAATGTTTTTGCTTAACAGTTGCCATTTTTGTAGGTGACATGTAGGTTATTGTAAATATGCAAATGTAGCAGGTTCCTGTGTTGACATAGCTTTTGTTCGCTTTACATTTGACAAACAGATTTGTATATTAAGATCTGGTAACCATTCCAACTTACAGGCAAACACAACAAAAGCTGTTCACAACAAAAGCAAACAGAACTGATACACACTGTAATAAAAAAAATTATGAAAGAATATGGACCATTTAAAATAAAAAAAAAATGTTACATTTATTTGTATAACGATGATAAAGTTATATGTAATATATTTGCAATAAGTTTGGACAATCATGCAAAAAATGCTAAAATAAGATATGTGCATAGCTTAAAATAAAAAAAAAAATGTGTGTTTTGTATGTTTCAGTTGATAAAATGCCATGTTGAGATGTATTTTGTATTTTCTGTTTGGAAAGATATTAATCTACTGGCTCATACCTTTTTCTTAAAAGTGTTCAGTATGAGCGTTACAGCTACTGACATTAACCCACCTTGCTTTGCAAATGTAAATTTGCTAGGAAATTTAACATACAAAAATAAGATCGGCTCATAAAATATGATGCCCTGATAGGACCTTTACTTTTATCAGGTGTGTTTACATGCCAGTGCTATGTTCACTTGAGTAAAGGATCTCAATACTCCCACCACTACTGGTGCAGTGGGTGTTGAATAACTGCAAGAATAAAAAGGAGATCAAGTGCAAGAGTACACTTCTTGCACTACTGATCCTGGCTGTTGTGAAGAATAAGCTGCATTTCACTTTTTTCTCCCAGTGGTTTTGACTTTTGTATTAAGTGATGAGAAACTACTGTGTCCATGTCAGCAGTAGTGAACACTTTCTAATAATTCCAATGCACATAATCACTTATGAATGACCAACTATTGAAAATAAGCAATCAACAGTTTACTAGCACCATAATATAGCATACATGATGAAATTGAAACTTAATTTTCAATGCTGGCCATTCTCATAGTTTGCTTGGTCAGGCTACAAACATATAATGATCCCAAACTCATGCATATTTTTGTTTAAATTACATATGTTTACATTAATGCCTCAACATTCTTTGAAACATTTTTCATGCAGTAAAAGTAAATTTAATTCGAGCGACGGGACTTTTATTTTGAAGGGCAGGAAAGGGCTCAATCAGCAGCAGTCAGCTGACACCATTACCTGACCAGCAAGTGAACTGCACAGGGTAAGTGCTGTCAGAAACTCCACCTAAAAATAACTAAATTAATCTGTGTTGCTCGCCGCCCTCTTTGTGCCTGTTTACTAACTACAGTGTTAGCTAGTTAACCAGCGGTTTATACGCAGCCGTAGCTTGTACAGCAGCTAGGCACAGAATGGCTAGCTGGCTATTTTAGCATGATTTTCCAGCGGAACAGAGGTGCGTTAGCAGGTACCGACAGCTGACGTTAGTGTTACCTAACGTTCTTTGAGACAAAGCTGTAACAAGAACTATAGTGTTAAAGAAAACGTCTCTGCCAAGTAAAAGACACATTGATAAAGTATCGTCCATATTATTGTTCTTGACTGTAACAGTTTGAATGGTTGTGTTTTAATTACATTGTCCTTGTGTCCTCAGAGGAATAAATACATCACACCATGCTGCCTGACAAAGATGGTCCAGGTGTTGGAGGCGGACAGAGCTCTCCTGGGGGAGAAGACCCCTCTGTGAGTCTGTTCAGAGACTACCTCCGTCTCAAAACTGTCCACCCAGAGCCTGACTATGGTGAGATACATTTCTTACAGTAAACTGGATTCAAGCAGCACCCTTTGGAAATGTCACAGATGAATTTCTGGCAGTTATCTTTATGCGTAACTCAGTTTTTCTTTGTTGGAATATTCATCTTGATTACTTTAAATTGCACAATTCACAGTATTTTTATGTTTCTGTTATTTTACTTGAAATATTATAATTGTGAGATGATATTATTTTACAAACCAATAGTAAAAATGTTCTTTAGATAAATTTAAATCTAATCCTGAAAATGTTGAAGGAAAAAAAAAGCCCAGTATGACATTTATTTGCATTAATCAATTGTATCAATTTTATTTACCAAAGTCCAATTCTTATCTGCATCAGTTAGGCATTAGGTGCTTCCAGTTATGTGCACAGTTTTTGGTCTTAGGAGAGAAAGTTAAGCTGTCCAGCAATACTGTCACGTCAATCTTTGTTTTGAGGTGAGGTTTTATCAGCAGACAGGTATACCTCACTCTTATGATATGGCACCTCAGAGGATCCCCCTCGCCATGTGAATTTGTTAACGTTTTTGTTTAGATGCCCCTTTTTATTTGGAGTTTCGCCAGGCATAACCAACTTGGAAGAGACCTTGTTGTAGACCCATGGAAATGCTAGAGGGACTACATCAATTAAAGCTACTCTGCTCACCTGGTCGCCTCAACACACTGACTTGAATAAGTTAAATTGATAGAAACAGATTGATTCCTTGGATTTCTGTCCTGGTTTGGTGATCTTACCAAAGTCCAACAGTACCATCACAACTAACAACAGCAGGAAGTTTGACTATGTAATATTCTGATTAATCATTTGTAGATGCTGCTCTTCGGTTCCTGGACAGAATAGCGGAGGAGCTCGGGCTACCCATGAAAAAGATTGAGGTGTGTGTGACTGATGGTAATTTAATCCATGTAACACACACTTGTCCACATGTTTCAAGCGTAGTACAGACATTTAGTTTTCCCACCTGCCGTTCTTTCTCCGTTTAGGTTTGTCCAGGCAGAGTTGTGTCGATCATGACATGGGAAGGGACGAACCCGAGCTTGAAATCCATCTTACTGAATTCCCACACAGATGTTGTACCTGTTTTCCAGGTATGGCGCCCATCTCTGTTAATGGTGTTAAAATCCTGTTATTACCTGTAATAGACATGAAAAAAATAGATTTGATATCAATCTCTTCTCCAGGAACATTGGAAATACGATGCTTTCAGTGCTTTCAAAGATGCAGAGGGCAACATTTATGCCCGGGGAACACAGGACATGAAATGTGTAACTATACAGTGGGTATAAACTGCCTTGATAACTTTTATTAATCAGGATTTGTGCTCTAGTGTTGTTGTGATCTTCACTTTTAATCATGTTCAATGGGAAACACCTGTTTCCACTCATCCAACCTGTATACTGTCAGTTCAGGTGCCATATTTTCTTATTTCTGTCACAACTCTGTTGTTTCTACTTCTGTTCTCTGTAGGTACATCCAGGCAATCAGAAGACTGAAGGCAGAGGGACGGAAACTGATGCGCACTGTACACTTAATGTTTGTTCCTGGTAAGATATTTGATTGCTTAACTCCTCCATTCCTGATTTGTTGTTACAGACTCTACACTACGCTGTTGCACCCACAGAGGCGTTTTCACTTATTCCGCCTTATCAGACCTCTTATCAAGACTGTGAACAGTTCACAAACTGAGCTTGATTGAGACCTTCCTCACTCTCCTGTTCGCTTTGCTACACTTGTTAAGATACAGTCACAAACTGAACAGTGCATGAGGGTGATGCTACAGTTCTGTCTTGTAATGTGATAATGTATTAAACGTGATAATGAAACACGCTAGAATAATAACTTCCGCATTTCCTAACACAGTGTATCAGTGTTTCTCAGTGCTTAATCAAATTTGAACAAAGGTTAATTCTGATCCCCAAGTCTGCCGAAGCCAGCTGGAGATCACATTCAAACAGGAAACGCACGCTTGAATTCATTCGCCTGTCGTTCAGGCTTCAATAGAAGGTAATGAGAGAAAAAGATAAAGATGAAGCAAAAAATTAGTTAGGGTTAGACGGTTAAGATATAAGTGGGTTTGCTGCTGTGGTGCCCCATGGTACATCATGGCAAGGGTGGCAAAATTTGCTTAAAGTGAGCATAAAGCAACATGTGAGGCAGCAGGTGTGACACAGAATCACAATCAGGTGATAATCAAAAAACAGCGGGTGGTGTAGAAAAATGAACTTTAATTCAATCTTTTTGTAAGTTGTAAGCATTGGTAAAGATGGTAAAGAACCTTTTTCATTTAGATTCAGCCACTATAAGCCATGTTAAATGTCTTTATTGGTCTGGACTGTATACATTGTTGTTAGTACATGTGGTATTTTGTGTATTTGCCTTGCAAAGCCTTTGATTCAAGTTTTCATAAGCAGCATGTGCTGTTTTTTCTGCCAAACTGAAATGGATTGGAAACAACACCCTGACACAAACCAGCACTGTGCCAGTCGGGTTTGAAGTGTAACTAATGAAACATGGAGTTTGGTGACTTGATATCATTGCCAGTATAGCTCCATTAAACAGCTCCGCAGCTTTTAATCAGAACGTAATCTCTTCCTCAAAAAACTGTTCACTTACTACGTTTAGCAAAAGTTCACTTGCTTGCCAAATGAGAAAAATATGGCAAACAAAAATATAACTAAACAAATAAAATATGCATTTTTTTGTTTGTTTTTCTTTTTAGATGAAGAAGTTGGAGGTCACAAGGGAATGGAAACATTTGTGAAGCATCCAGAGTTCCAGAAATTAAACATTGGCTTTGCTCTCGATGAAGGTAAATAAATAACTGGTCACATTTTTCAAAAGTTACTAAATAAAAACCTGAACACTGAAGGTCACTCAGTCACTTAGTAAGTTGAAACTGGGGTCACTGGTCGTGTTAACCACGGCCACAGAAAATGATCTTGTTATTGGTTATTGGTTTTATTGAAATTTGCAATAGGGGTACATTTAGGTCTGTAAGAATGCCACAATGTCAGTATTTTGATTTTTTTTTTTGCCCATCTCTAGGCTAATGTTTCCAAAGTGAACCTGCCTGCATAGTGGTTTTTGGTACAGAGCCTGTACTTGATTTAATCTGATGTGCACAGATCAGAGAGAGTATGTGGTCACTAGGGTTAAAGTCTGATGATCAAATATTCAAATGGACCAGTCCTAGCCTGGTCAGATGCGTACACGAACTGATGAAGCCTCTTGGATGAGAGGTGAAACGTCTTCACAGACAAATAACCTAGTCGAGTTGTTTTCGATTTAAAAAAAACTCCTTTAGTATTCAAATGTTATATTACTTACTGTGTCAAATTGCCCACATTGACTTAAGGCCAAAGTCAAATGTGTGCTGATTTCAGTCTTTGGTTCTGTAGGTTCACTTTGGTTTACTTGCAAATCATACATCATGAACCGCTCTCCTTTGGCCCACAGTTAGTCCTTTTTATAGTTGTCTTTCAGTACGTTTTCTCTGCATGTGTTCTGTAGGTCTGGCTAACCCTGGTGAAGCGTTCACTGTGTTTTATGGGGAAAGGAACCCCTGGTGTGAGTATAAAATACACACAATGCAAGATAACCACACATGTGATCAGATTCCAAGACTTTCAGATTTCATCTTAGTTCTGCTTTAAACCGTGAAGGATGATAAAGTGGGTCATCCTTTACAGGGATCACAGTCCACTGCCCAGGAAGTCCAGGCCATGGGTCTAGGTTTGTGGAGAACACAGCTGCTGAGAAGCTGGTAAGTGTCAGTGTCATGCAACCAATTAATAAAACTGTTTCAATCAATGAAACCTGTTGTTACAAGGTGTGAGGAGTATTGTGTCAATGACCACGCTGTCTTTCCCTTCATAGCGCCAAGTCATAAACTCATTCCTGGACTTCAGAGAGAAGGAGAAACACAGGTAAATGCACATATATGCCATGTACAATATTATACTGTATACTTTTAATATGAAGAATATTACATTTTCTTCATATTATAGATTTTCTCACCAATATGCTGCTTGGAGTTAGTTTGGGATGATAAGTTTTAAAGGCAGCATATCTATGACACTACAATTAATGATCTGCTTTTTGCATTTATTTCTTTTTCAAATATAAAATCTTTAACAATCTTTGATTCCCTGCATGAACTCCCAGTATGAAAGTTCCCCTCTATGCTTTTATTCATACGGTGGATATAAATAATATGGTGAAAGCAGCTTACAACGGCTGTACATTTAGAATTTTGACTTTTCCAGCAGAGTAAGTGATGATTTCAGGGGTTTGTGGGTCTGCTTATGGCTGGTTCCTCCAAGAGTAATGCTACTAACATGCTTTCATGAGCTATTAATAATTTGCAGTAATAATGCCACATTCGTGTTCAAAGCTGAAGAATGTACGCAGCCCTGATTTATGGACTACACTGTTGTGGCAATAATGTGCCACCTGTGCTCAAGCACATTTATTGGGATAATAAAACAGTGATGTTATGCAGGTTGTGTGTTCCATGAATACCTTAAAATCTAAGTCTGTTGTTATGAAAAATCTTGTAATATCTTGGATTTTAACTAGTTAGTCTCTTAGAGTTTATGGACATGTGGTTTATCTAGAAATTATACATGGTAACAGTTTATTATACAGGTGCTTAATTCCTTTATAGTTTACAAAAGTTTTTGCAAAAATACAGTTCTGCTTTAGATTTCACTGCAGTGTAACTGTATTGGAATTGCAGTAATTTCATTACTACCTTGTGTGTGAATTTCAGGCTAAATACAAGTGAGTGTTTCACGCTCGGTGATGTCACCACAGTGAATATGACCATGGTCAAGGGAGGCGTGGCCTACAACGTCATCCCAGCTGAAATGGACGTCAGCTTCGACCTAAGAATACCACCTACAGTAAATCTACAGGTGTGTGAGTGGGGATGTCTGTATCTGCGGATTGACTTGTTATGGCTCATATAGTCATGCAGCCATCTGATCTACAGGTGGATGTGTCAGTGTTCAATGGCCTCCAGCTCAATGTAAACTCTACACTAACTTCTAAATTATTGTTATCCTGTCAGGAGTTTGAAAGACAGATCAAACAGTGGTGTAGGGAAGCAGGAGAAGACGTCACTTACAAATTTGCTCAGGTAGGTATACATAAACTCAGTACTCTGTCGTACAACTGCTGTTGGTTTGTTCCCGCGGTAAATAGACTAAATTAACTGCCATTCTTTGCAGAAACACATGAACCAGAATGTGACGTCAACAGAGGAGAATGATCCTTGGTGGAGTGCCTTCAGTGTAGCCTGTAAGGCAATGTGAGTACACTGTGCACACTAATGTATACGCTGCTTGTGTTTTCACATTTTCTTTTTCATGTTAGAGTGCAGATCCACAGGTACAGGTACAGATGCTCTATAAAGTATAAAATATAATTTCTATTGACACATCCACTAAAATTACTAAAGTATATTGTGATAACTTTAACCTCAATCTTGGTCCCATTTCCATCTACTGTTGTATCTAATTTAACACAGGTGAAATTTATTTGATCAGTTAAGCCTTTCTAATTTTACTCTCTGGCTGACAGAAATTTAACATCTGTAGATGAGCAATAGAGCGTTCAGATTTCCCAATAAAACAGTGTCCACTGTATTAGTGTATCATCAAAGATTTTTTCTTACACATCCCTTTTAATATATTCACTCCATAAATCTTCACACCTTAGCTGCAAACGTTCACACAGCTCCCACAAAAGAAGCGTTCTGTCTACCCTGGCTACAGTTACCGATCTGAGGAAAAGCTGATTTTTCCTTTTTCAACTGTTGTTTGTTGCTGTAAATATACAAGGCTCTGGTCATATCTGACACAGCTTGTAGCAGTCTAAGGATGTTTTTTGGAAATGTTAATCCAGATAGCTGTAGCTGACAAAACCATAAAGTCACTATAGGTCTGTATTGAGTCTGTCCTTGTCAATATCTCCTTTGTAGGAATATGACTCTGGAAAAAGAGATATTTCCAGCTGCCACAGATAGCCGTTTTATCCGAGCAGTAAGTATAAGTAGCAGTAGCAGATCA
Organism: Seriola lalandi dorsalis; assembly: GCF_002814215.2. NCBI lineage: Eukaryota > Metazoa > Chordata > Actinopteri > Carangiformes > Carangidae > Seriola > Seriola lalandi. The sequence continues at coordinate 1,179,355 of NW_019525075.1, forward strand.
GTAGTTTTTGCCATTTCATTCATCTATTTATGATGACATTTGACGTTGGATATTTATGTTTGATGAATCTAGGTGGGTATCCCTGCTATCGGCTTTTCCCCAATGAACAGGACACCAATCCTGCTGCACGATCACAACGAGTATCTGAATGAGCAAGTCTTCCTGAAAGGCATCAGCATGTACGAGAGGCTCATCCCGGCTCTTGCCAGCGTTCCTGGCTTTCCTGATGAGGCTTAGATAAGCCCTCAGTTTTAATCCTCTCTAAAACGTATATCACTGATGATCTGAATATTTAACTTGAAAAAATTGCAGAGATTACCAAAGATTAATAATATCATTAAGCCAAACTGGTACTATTGATTTTTTTTTCTTTTTTTTCTTTTTTTCTTTTTTTTTTTTATGATTCTCAGGATATAGGCACAGTAAGCTTTGCATTACTCAGTATTGCAGCAGTTTTTTTTTAACAACATAATATGTCAACATTGTTGATTGAGTGTGCCTGTGTGTTTGCAGTCTTGAAGAAATATCACCAGTTGTGTAAGCCATGTTTTTCCATTAGAACGTATCAGCTGACTAACATGTGAAGATAACTTTGATTGATAAATTCTTAGATCAAACGTCAGTTAATAGCGACTTTTTAAATTTAGCTTGATTTAAAAATGATAATTCCAGAGATAGAATTTTATTTAATAAACTAGACTTGAATAAATATATTTGTTCATTTCTTCAGTAATAATATTCTCTTTTACACAAGTTAGTGATTTGTATGATGCCACACTGACATGCAATTGAAAAGACCTATGAATGAGCTGTGGAGGAACATTTCTTAGTGCCTAAGGCAAAGGCATTTAACCTCTAACCCAGTGGTTCCCAACCTGTGGGCTGCATAGGTATTGCAGGTGGGCTGATAAATCATTTGCAAAACAGTATAATTTTGGTGACATAATGTAATTATAAAAATATCTAAATATAAATAATGTTTTTAAATGTTTTAAAATGAAATGATCTTTAAAAACATTAAACATGTTTGAAAAACTCCTTTCATTGTTTTTTCTTTTTCTCTTTGTATTAAGCCCTGTCACTGTGATAAGCCAAAAGTAGGAACTTTTACGATGTCACCACTGGACCACATCATATCCTTTGCCGTGGCAAAAACTGGAGTTTCAAAATGGATAGCCGGTTAGCAACAGGAGGAGTCAGGAGACAGATGGTGAATAGTCAAGTGATTTTTCACCCACCTAACAAAAAAAAAAAATTGAGCTTCTACATGTTTCCCCTGCTTTCAGCTCAGTCCTGAATCTATGATGGTCACTTTAAGCCACACCTGGCTTACAGGATGGCAATGTCAGTTAATCGGTCCACCACTATGGTCCAGGCTAAAATATCTCAACAGCAAAGGGACGGAATGCCATGAAACTTGTTTGTTAAAAGTTTGGACACTCTCCCACGTGTGTCCAAACTTTTGACCTACTATATGGTCCCCAGAGGATAAACCCTACAGGTTTTGACTCTGCCTCTGAACCAACCATGAGGCTCATAATTGTGGTTTTTAGTAAAGCATCACACATCTACTGAATGCCACCATATTAGTGCAGATTTCTATCTTGAATTGTAATAACTTTGGTGATGCCCTGACCTTTCATCTAGGCCATCATCAGGCCTACATTTTAATTTTCCTAATACTGATTTATGACATAATACCTTCAAAGCTAATGAAAATCTCATTAGCCTCAGTTTTACTTGGTGATAGTGCTAATAGGCAAACGTTTGCATGCTAAGATGCTATGGTAAGGTGGTGATAATGACAAACCTGTTAAACATCAATATGTTGGCATTGTCAATGTGAGGTGTTCACATTAGCATTTATTTATATGGCTGACTTCTCCCGTCTGTAACTAGCATTTTAGCATATAACATTTAAAATCCAGTGTAAATGTAAAACTGGCCTACAGTCATTGTCAATGTGTAGGGGCCAGCTATTATGTCTCTGTATTTATGGTTGTTTATAAGAGCAGCCTACATCAAGCTCACCTCGGGTGGTAGTGTAGAGTAAGGCGGAGTCTATATTTGTGGCACAGGTGCGGCAGACCGGCCAGTGATGCGTGTGTAACGCAGAGATCTTACGGCTTTTACCGCTCTCACACCGGACACACCGGACACACGTAAAAGCCAAGCCAGCCATCATATCATCAAATTTTGTTTGCACCATAGAAGTAATTTACTGTAACCTGAATTCTTGATTAAACTTGAACTTCACCCAACAGTGACTATTACCTGGACACCCAGGCCACAGCGCTGCAAAAGCTGCCTGTTGTCTTCTGGATAACGGCGAATTCATCCCAACAGGACAGAAAAGGTTGAGGTTGCTGACACCGACTAACACAAATCAAAGGAGGCTCCCGAGGTGAGTGTATACACCTGTATGGATGTTTTAATCGCTTTTTGGAAGCGGCAGTGGGCTGCATTGAGGAGGATTGTTGTGTAGCTATTGCTGAAGTCAGAAAAACTGAAAGGAAGAGATTATTGCTCAACCATGTGATTATGAATGTGTTGTATGGACAAGCAGAAAGTACACAGGTTGTGCCATCAACTTGGCACAGCATCTGTGTTGGGACCCTACGCATTTGTTGAAATTTAATGATATGCCATAGTTACTGTTGTCATGTCCATATGAATCTCAATATCCTTTGCTTGTGAGGTCACACAATGTTGTATTTGTGTATTTATGTTTGGTCGGACATCATGTATAGATGAAACACATGGCACTTTTGAGCCTTGAACCAAAGTTGGGGTGTTCCCTTTTTGGCACAAACTCATTTGTCTTTGGGTTAAATTCAAGCCTTTGCTGTTTACGTCCTTTGCTCACATAGGAACTCATTCAGCTTGAATGGGCCTGTCCCCCAGCATCACTGCCTTCCAGCACAGAAAGTCTTGCAGCAGCAGCTATTTGTGTATCAAGCTCAAGTTGCTTCTTTTTTCTTTCCTGTCTGCATTTCTCCTCTGTTGCCCTAGTTCATGTCTCTTTTGCAGAGCAACAGCTTGCTCCATCAAAGCTTTGCTTTTACACGTGCAGATGAAATTAGAAACAGATGATATTAGACACATTATCTTCAGAATTAATGTCATCTTGGCACATAGATTTTGCATTTCCATCTTCATCATCATCATCATCATTTGCATTTTCACCATCATTATCAAATCAAATCAAATCTCCCTTCAACCATATGTAGCCTTTTTTGGGTGAAATCATACTTCCTGCTTTCTTTGTTCCCCCTCGGGAAACTCTGAGCAATGTGTTATGGAGCTCAGAGACATTTTGACCTAGGCTTTTGAACATTTTCCTTAGAAGCCAAGAGAATGGTGATATTTATTTTTAACTGCTATGTCTGAAAGTGCCATTCCTTTCCTCTTGAAGCTTATTGGTTACTTTCAGACTACCATTGCAACCAAACACTGGACTGTCTCACTCAGCCCGAATCACAGAATGTTTTCACAGGCTAAACAGCTGTGAATCTCACGTCTGTTGCTACACAGGGCCAGCAAATACTGTGCACTGGCTTCAATCATCGATCACAGGATCCTATTACAGAGACTACAACGTGTCATTGGCATTAAAGAAACTGCACTAGGCTGGTGTAAGTCATACTTTGATAGATTCGTTTCGAGTTTGTTGGAGGTTTCTTCCTGTTAAAAGGAGTTTTTCCTCCTCCTTGTCGCCAAGTGCTTGCTCTTTGTGGGGACTGTTGGGTTTCTCTCTATAATAAAGTAAGGTCTTGACCTTACCCTGTAAAGTGCTTTTAGATAATGTATATTATGATTTGGCACTATATAAATAAAATTGAATTGAAAGTGAACCTGCACAGAACACTTACCTTGCAGCAACCATTGCAGCTACCAACCATACTGTAACTCCTAAGCCAACAGTGCAACTGCTGTTACAAGAAATGTGTCAAAAAAACATGTCCTGCGATCACGACAGGACGGTTGCTGGACCTGGAGAAAGTGGTGGCTGCTGCTTCAAACCAAGGGACCTCAGAGGACCCAAACATGCACAGCTGCATCACTTTACAGATGCCAGCAACCATGTTTATGGCACAGTATCTTATGTGAGGTTGGATAACCTGGAAGAAGGTACTTATCTTTCATTTATGTTGGGTAAAGCCAGAGTCGCACCATTAAAGTGGACAACCAGTCTGTTGAGGAAGGAACTACAACTTCAGTTGGAGAAGTCGTGCTTCACCATTGTAATGAAGTCTGTGCTGAAGTATATTAATGATGAGACCAAACAATTTCACACGTTTGTGGCAAATAGAGTGGCATCTATAAGGGAAGCAACAAATGCCAGAGGTGGAATGGCCGAGACTATTTGATCTACAGCCTATTTCCTCTAAAGATCCAGAGGTCAAAGGGGATAGATATATTGGCAAATGTCATCATCACAGATTCAGAAAGTGCAACAACCAAATTCATGAACTATTTTCCTAAGTGGGCTAAACTCAAGATCTCTGTCGCTTGGTTCCGTAGGCTCAAAACTATTTTTCTGGAGCTAAGGAGAAAGACGAAGGAAATTGTGGCTCTAACTGTTGCTGGCTCAACCAAACAACCAGAACAATTAAAAGAGGAGATGGCAATGGAGATGCCATTGGTAGTCAACCACTATCTGTAAGTGACCACTCCAGAGGAGAATCTGACATCATCCGCTTCAGTCAGCAAGCCATGTTCAGGGAAGAAAACTCTTGGTTGACTGTCCTTGAAGTAACTTTGTTTGTTTGTTTTTTGGAAAGTGTAGCAAGTGTAGTGTAAGGAAAACCAGTGATATCTACAGATTATATCCTATGTTGAACTATGATTAATCTCCAAGCATCAACATGTATCCAATCTCATTCTGTGATACATTCACCAACATGCTGGGAGAAATCATATGCTCTCCACTTTGGACGAAATTACTGGATTGCAAATGCCAAGTCTGCCTGCCGAAGGATAATATCAGACTGTGTGGTTTATTGACAGGACAGCCAAGTGAAAAGAAAATGGCTGACATGCCAAAGGAGAGAATTAGTCCAGACTTGTCTTCTTTTACTAACGTAGGAGTGGACTACTGTGGGCCCATTGAGGTTAAGAGAGGACGTGCTATGGTCAAAAGGTATGCAGCCATTTTTAGCTGCATGTCTAGCAGAGTTGTACATTTGGAGATTGCTTACTCTCTGAATACTGACTTCTGGATTAATGCCATAAGAAAGTTCTGGTGTGACAGAGGCCACGTCTGTCATTTGTGTCAGACAACACCACTAATTTTGTTGGAACATAGCGAGACTTAAGCTTTGGCTCTGTTGTATTCTTATAGCAAATCCCCTAAACAAGATGTTATTTTTATTCAGGAGAACCTGCTCTAAATTACAAAAAATAAAATAGAGAATAAACAAGGGTGTCATGAAATGGAGGCGAGAAATAAAAAATGTCTTTTGATTTGTAATGCTGTTTACATGAGGTAAAGGTCGGTCTCATCTACAGCTCAGCTCCCTTTGGATTTGTCGTCCAATTAACAGTGTATGGCTCTCCAAGGGGGACTGGCAGGAAGACTGAGCAGTCAGTAATTAGTCTTCTCTCTCCCCAGGACATGACAGCAGTATTAACACATGGGGCCGTCAGGGAGACGACTAAAAGCTGAGCCCACATCCTTCCTCCCAGAGGGGGCAGGAATAGGTGCAGTCATCCTGTCAGGTCAGCTGTCGAGCATCTGAATATATTGCTGCAGAAAGACTATAGCTGCTGTTAAACAGTTTATCAGAGAAAAGTTCCTTGTTCCACTATTTCAGGAAAGCTTTTCATGAATTTGACACATTACAACCATTTCAACCATTACATTACAGCCTGGTCTTTCTGTATTGTGACCAAAGCCAGTCAATTGCTATATAAGCATGATATTTCTCAGGAAATAAAAATCCATCCCTCTTACTCTCTCTCCCTTGGTCAGAAGTCAGGATCAGATTCAATGGCAATGACTGTTAGGCAAGGTGAGGTGGGGGTTCAAGTCTCAGTCAAGGACACCTGAACAGGGGGGTTTTGCCCACATGGAGACATTTAACTTGACTCCTGCAGTCTCCCCACACACCCTGCTGTGGTGTTAACAGGTTTATTATTATAATACACAAACAGTTCTCAAAGATTTATTGCAAGTAGGGGACTGACTTATGCTTCCCGTGCTTGTGAGCTATGAAATGAAACATCACTTTATACACTATATGTCTCAGAGTAGAGTCTCAGTTCTCTGGTTTTCCTGCTTCTGGGGAGAGCTGTTATTATTCACAGATGCTGCAGTGTATGAAGGAACATGCTGTACATACTGTAAATCGTCCAGCTGAAAGGCATGTTTCTCTACTGTGATCTCCAGCACTGCAACTACAACAGTCCTCTGGTGGTAATTACAGCCAACCCCTCTTGTAAAGACCATGTGATTCTCCATTAAGTGGGAATTAATTGTAGTCTGCTCGAGATAGCAGTTCAGTGATCACAATACAGTGGTCAGTACATTTTGTTGTACTGTTACACTATTGTTCTTGAATATATTTCATGTTCTGTAGCTTAGGAAATTTATTTTGAGTATAAGCTGAAAAGCTGGAGTAGTAAAAGCACAATGTGATAAACCAGCAGTCTACACAGCCACTGTTAAAGAGGGTTGTTGGTTTCTTATGCTGTGTTTTTATATCTGAAACACTATTGATCAGTTGTACTTAATAGCCTGTGAAAGATTCAAAACAAATTTATAATTTTCCTTTCACTTCCATCAATTGATGATTTAAGTCCCATGTTGCTTCTCACTTGCCCTTTATTTTTCAACTCCTTGGTTTTCATATATTCTGTTACACATTTTAAATGTATCATTCTAAATCGTTTTTGCTTATACCAAGCATGTCTAAAATATAAAATATAATACAGTATATATCACTGTTCCTGCACAGCAGAAAGATCATTGGATATGACTATCAGAGCCGCTGTGTATTACAGTAATATTATGGTATGACCCTATAGATTTCAGTGATATGATAATTTGATATAAATATTTAACTGGGTGTTGTCTGCCTCCAACATCACTCCTGCAGTTGCTCTAATCTTTATTCATGGCTGATGTTTGATCTCCTCAAACTGGACATGAAAGACATACTCAGACACTTCTTATTATAATATAACCAGCAAGGAAAATAAGAAATAATGTGCAGGCAAAATGGGAAACAGATAACAGACTTATTTTACACAGATTATTTAGATGTGAATCGGCAATGTCATACCTTTAATGTAATGCAGCTGTAAATGATGTTGACTTTTACAGCTGTATTTAGTATGCATCAAATTACAAACTGACCCCTGTCTGAAGCCTCCTGCAACAAAAGATCCACACTTGACACTCCTCTGCAAAGATATACAAAATACTGCTGCACACTATAAAAAAATTGCCAAAAGAAAGCCTGAGATGCATGTTATATTTTCTTAAAGCTTAGCTATCCTGAAGTGAAACGAGTTTAAACAGGTTTGCAAATTTATTTTATTGTAATGAAATGTTACTGTAGCCTCAGTATATGTATGAAGAAAATAATAAACCAAAATAAATATTGGACTTCATGATACAATTCTGGTCATGATCAGGAGCACAAAAACGTGTTTAGGAAATCCCTATTTTTAATTGACTTATTTGACTCCCATTAATAAATGTCAATACTAACTTCAAACAAGGGCTCTGACTGAGGGGCCCCTTGATCCCTGAGGCCCCTAGGCCTGTGCTGTGCCTGATGGGACTATTCAGTAATTTATCCATGCACATAGACATCTGAAATGTGTCAATGGGCCTGGACTAGTCAAAGATTTTAGTAAAGGTGGTGACAACCGGAAACAACAGTTTAATCTTTAACTAGCTATTTCAGTTAAATGTCCAAAACCAAATGATTTACAGAAGGCTAAATGTGGGATTTGTAGGGCCCTTGGGGGTTGGGGCCCGATTGGTGATGCAGTCTTTTGGGGGAGTGAAGCAGTAGTTTTAACGGTTTCTTAATTTAGTTGCAGTCAGTGACCCTCAAGTGCTTTAACTGTAGCATCCTCCAGGCCTCCAGTGCCTCATACAGACGAGCTGGCGGTCAGTCTTGAATAAAAACTAAATTTATGCCGATGACAAATCCCACGTGGCTCTGCAGAGATAAATAAAGCCAAACTAGACTCTTCTACTGCTCCTCTGTTGCCTGGTGAGCGTGAACGCGCCTGGATCCACGGGCTGCTGGAGAGAGAGAGAGAAAGAGAGACAGAGAGAGAGAGAGAGAGAAAGAGAGAGAGGGGGAGAGAGCTGTTGTGGACGCGCCGGCCTGTGAGCTTGTGGTGGTGGTGGTGTATGTGGGAGCAGGAGGAGAGACTCTGCAGTGTCTTGGCAGCTGCATTCGTGCATCTCCCATCGTCCGCGATGCCTCCACGGCCATTGCCTGCCTCCTCCGCGTCCACTTGACAATAGAAACCGATATGAACTCGTCGGGAAACTGAGCCGGAGGTTCACACCACAGCTCCTCGTTTATATGTCCCCGGAGACAGTCCGGAGCGCTTCATTCACGCACCGAAACCCCGTGACGAGAATATTTTTTTAATGGAAAATGGCGATAGGCAAAAGGTCTTGCAGCATCGTCTGCTTGGTATCTATCCAGATTATCTTGATTTTCAGCGCATCGTGGCCTGGAGCAGCGGCTCTCACATTCCCCCAGCAATACACGTAAGTAATAGGCACCCTGATTGAAAACATAGCGGGGCTCTGATGGGAGACAACTTTGGGCTTGTCCACTCAGCTCTGTTGCCAGGAGATACTTCAGTCATCCTGTTTTATTTTTTGCCGTTATATAATTTGACAGTGTTGGCGATTACATCAATGTAAACGCTGGGTATTTAAAGCTCAGGGCTCTGTAAGGTGTAGTCCACACTATGACTGGGCATACATGAGAAAGCTATTGAGATCATTTACAGGCATATATTGTTTTAGTCAAACAGAAGAGCTAATTATCAAGTTGGCCTTAATATTAGATATAATTAGTAGGATTTGGACAATAATTTATATGCTCCATTACTATATGATTAGTTCTAGCCTTCATTTGAAATTCCCTGAATAGTTAAAGCTATAGAGCAATTGGTATATTTCCTAAAAAAATGATGTTTATATCATTCAACATTACACTCATTACCCTAATGTTTTTCCTTTAATGTTAAATCTGGGTGTCATTAATTTAAAAAAAAATAATGGCAGTGATGGCGAGCAGTGATGTGAAGTGAGACTTAACTTTGAGTAAATGAATGCCAGTGAAGGAATAGGTGAGGTTGACCATGGCTTTAATTAGTTTAAGTTGTCAGAGACTATATTTGGCACCTACCATCAAGTCTGTGCAATTGTTGCAAAACTGAAGAGGGTTTTTTTTCTTTTCTTTTTTTTTTCCCTTCTCTGTGTTCCCCCTGCTGTTCTTGTGCGCCAGTACTAGATTTTTCCATGCCTGCTTTCAAGTAAAGAGCAAAACATTTATTTTATTTTGTGAAACACCCGCCTTTCGACAACCTTTTGAGTCAACCAACAGTACCATAATAGCTACTAGTAGTACTGCATGCCTCAGTAGTACTAGTAGTAGGTCTACTACATTGAATAGAAGAATAAAGGTGTGGTTTTTTACTGTGAATACTGGTGGAATTCCTGCATTAGAAGCATTCCTCTTCTGTTTTTTTTCCTTTTTTTAATCGATCGCGTGCTTAGTTCTTCATTCTTAACCTTTAACCCATTACTGTTAAGTACAGCTGGCACTTAAGTTGAGACTGCAGTTATCCGGGCCCACCTCCAGGCTCTGCAATCAGGCTGCTCTGGAGGGAGGAACAGGCCAGATGGTCCACTCATCTTCGGGGCACACAGTGAGGGATTTCTGGCCAATCACAACTGGAGAACCAAGATGTATTTACCAATTAGGAATGGGATCTATAAATCTGGGAGGTGTGTGTATGTGTGAATTTCATGATGAATTGGGTTATTTCAAGTAGGGTATAGCTGCTGCTCTCTCCTCCTGCTGCTGCTCCTCCTCCTCCTCCTCCTTTGCACGGATTTTTCTGCTGAGTGCTCTGAAACAGCTACACAGCCCTCTGCCCTGGGTCTCTTCATGTAAGCTAAATGAAGCAGAATCGCTACGCTGAAGAACAGCATCTCATTCCAATTAAGAATTAATACTGCAGCAGTGAGGATTTATTCCCCTTCTCCCTCTCTCACTTCGCCCTCTCCACTCCCGCCCCTTCTGTCTTGACTCTGCCTCATGCTTTCTGTCTCTGCATATAGATAGATAGATAGATATTTGGCAATATTTTTTTTCCAGTCTAGGAAGAGTGGCATCCTCATCCTGCACAGAACAAGACTTTGACACTAGAGGCTGGAGTCTGCATCGTGCTACTAAAAAACTTGGTTAAGGTTATGGGGAAAATCATGGTTTTAAGGCTGTAACTTTATTGACCAATTAATCCAACGGTTCTCAAAGTGTGGGAAATGCATGATCCTCAGTAGAAAAATGTGGAATAGACCTAAAGCTGGATGAATTGGACTCATATGGGAACAACAAACAAACAAGAGTGCTCTGATGCGAGCAAGGCTGTCAGTGTTTCAGTTAGCAAGATTTATTCTACAAAAACAATTAGTAAAGTGCAACGTGTGTGGAGGTTGAACAGAGGCAGGAAGAAAAACCGGCTGATGCTCAACTGGTGAGAAGAAACACATGAAAACACAAGCAAAATGTAATCAATGTACAGTGATCTAAAACAGAGGAGCAGCGTATACTCACATTTCGGCATTTGTGCTTCTTTGTTGATTAGGTTTCTTTTGATTGACAAGACAGTTAAATCTAGTACTTGTTGCAGCACTGCTTGTTTTTGGTTAAATTTGTGGTTCAAGTCAGAACTGGCTTTTTCTTTTTTCTTTTTTTTTAAACCAAACATCATGTTTCTACAGTGGCCCTGAGAGCTCAACACTGCAACTCAATAAGACACATGCAAATGCACAAAAGACAAGTAAATTTAGAAAACATCTTCATCAATTTGACAACACAACCAAATACAGAAATATGTTGTACATGTGTGAAATTGATGGAGACATTTTCCTGAATTTGCTGTGTCTTCTTAAGTTGTAGTGCGTTGAGCTGTGAAGGCCACCATATGTTCCCCTCACCTAAGCATTGTGTTTAGAGCTGCCTGAACATAATCATAAAAATGTTCATTACAATTTGCTTGTGGGGAAATAAAAGAAATGTCAAGGCACCTGGTTAACACACACACTCATGCTGAGGAAGGCAGAGTCCAAACATCTTGTTTGTGTAGTGGACTTTTGCCAAATATTTAATAACAAGACTGAGAGTTTGTAGCCATGCTAACAGCTCTGTGAGACTACAGTGGTGCTTTCGGTTGAATTCTACTGTCAGCATGCTAACATGCTCACAATGACATACTGTGATAACTATGTTTATCATGTTAGCCATGTTTATTGTGTTTGAATCCTATAATTAGCCAATTAGTACAAAAGGTATTGGATCACTGGAGTCATACCAGTTCATCTTGAGATAGAAATGAATGTATGAAACAAATTCTTGACAGTCCATCCAACAGCTGTTGAAACATTTCATTTGAAACCATGAACGTGAACCTCAGTAGAGGAAAAAATCGAGATCAACAAAGTCAGTAGAATTCATTGTCTGAGGACCACCAATGTCCGCACAAGATTTCATGTCCAATCCATCCAGTTGCTGCTGAAATATATCAGTCTGGAACCAATGTGGTGAACTGACCGATAGACTTGACACTGCCATCCCTAGAGCCATGCCCCTTACATTGCTAAAATTGTAACTGGGACCGCGTTATGCCTCCTACAAATCATATTTACTACTGCAAGTGAATATGAATTGAATTTTTAGCAGGCTATGGTTCTAAATAGATAAATTGATAGAACCCATACACATAAACCTCTAAATGTCTCCTCTACCTGCCTCCACCTATCGCTCTGCTGCTCCACCCTCTCAACCTCTCATTCTCTCCACTGTAAGTGAATATGGGTCACATCACGCAGAGCTCCTCTCGCTCTTGTCCCAGGGGTGTGTGAGAATAGCAGGTAACAGAGTAGAAGCACAAGCCGCCTCATCGCAGCACTGCGATACAGACTTTTCTGATATCCCTCTCTAGAGGAGAGCAAATGGAGCACATGATAAAATAACTTGGGTTTGTGCTTTAGCTGCACTGACTCACACAGCTAAAGCTGCTCTGCAGTTCTGTGGGCTACAGTCATGTAAGAAAACTGGCACATACTAATGTAATAGTTTATGTTAAAAATCCTATTTGACCTATTTCAAGGATTAAAGATAACACTGAAATTTAAGTTTCCCTAAATGTATAGAGGCACTGAATAATAATCCTAAATGGTAGTCCTAAGTGACACTGAGACAAGTCCACTCTCAATGTATTTTATATCAGAGACAGCAAATCTGATAATGTCAGAAATTTAATTCTCACAATGTTATTGGTGCTATAAACCACATCTACAAACTAACAAAGCACTGTTTATGTGTTAAGTAAAAAAACTTTTTGCTGCATTTTCGAAAAAAAAAAAAAAAAACCGAGGGCAAACTGCTTTGTTTAGCTGAAGCCTGAAGAGGGCAGTTTGCTGAAACATTTTTTGCAGCAGTTTCAAAACGTAGGCGGTGCAGATGGATGGTGTAAATTCATGAAGCATTTGTTGCATCTGACATGCTTCAAAATTGATATTGCACAGTGTGACACAGTTTGCGGTCGAGATTTTATAGAACCCATTTTGCGCATGTAATGATCCTGTAAGTCTGTACATGTACTCCTCTCTTACACTTTATAGATTTTCCTCTATGTGAGGATTGCTGATGTTATCACTAAATATGCACACGTGAAAACTTTTTTTGATGAGAGATCAACAGACTGTGTAAAGTTAGACTGTTCAGAGAATAATCCCGAGATCACCTGTGAAAGTTTCAAGGATATTTTTATTTTAGATATATTTCTACCAAACATATAAGAATTGTGTGAAAAGGACAAGATGCTGACTCGCCATTGTTCCGTGCAATCTTTTATAGTTGGGAAAAGTGTCTCTGTGGCAGGAACTGTTCATTTATCATTTCATAAAAACATTAGATCAGCCAAGGTGGCCTTGGTTTCAGCGCTCACAGTAATAACATTAACACATTGGCCTATGACAGCTTAATAGAAAATTAAGCTCAATGACAACTGGAGTATGTTTTTGAAATAGTTTATCAGGCAATGCATATGTTTCCTGATGGTTACTACATTCACAGTTGTCACCACGGAGAGGGTAAAAAGCTGCTCCCTGCTGCAGCTCTTTTTCACTTACTGCCTCAAACTGAAAATAATTTCACTTTTAGATAGTGCTGTGGTCGTCAAAGACTCTTCATCAGGCATTCAATCATGTCTTTAATGGGCCCTCAGAGTGATAGTCTTGATGTTGCTAGATGGCTTACATCTTAGTTTTTCACACCGTTCCCTTAACTTGGCATTTTGTAGAAACCCAGAGGTAATGTTCTACTTCAGTGAAAAAAGTCTAGTCCTGTACTGAGGGCTCTCTATTCATCTTCAGGTCCGAAAGTGTTTCACGCCCTAAGTTTCAGCTGATACTAGCATCAAAAGAGAAAGGGAAAGCTTGGCAACATCCAAAAAAAAGTTGTGTCTTGCTGTGGATCTGGACAGTTGAGTTGAGATTTGTGGCTCGTCTGACACTAGAAACAAGCTCGACAAGACTTTAATCTGTGTTGCTGTCTTGTAACTCTGCTGGGAGCTGTCTGACTGATAATGGATCGACTCTGTGGGCACTTACAGGATTTTCTCGGTATTAAGATTTATTTCCCTGGTTCAAACTAATTTAGGTAAAAAGCTCAAATAAATGTTTCACCACCCCAAAGACTTCTTTTAATTCTTTTGGCCATGCAGACGGAACTGTAGGATCATCTGATCAGCCAATGAGTGAAGGTTGAAACACTGGAAGGAGGCAGGTGAACGGAGGGAGCTAGGAATCTTTAGTGAGGCTACGACCATTCAGTGATCCTCAGGGTATCTTGAGGATAGGGTGGCAAATTCTGAGCATACAGGGAGTCTGTAACATAAATAGTATAGTATTTACTCATCTTTAGAGCATGTTTAGCATCTAAGCAGTTCTGTTCCCTGTGGCGTCAATGTTGCATAAATGCACTGAATATGAAAGACACTGGTTCTTATACCGCAGTGTGCTGCTTGTGTTCTGATAGGTTGTGTAGGATTGTGTGTGCTGCTTTGAAGTTGCTGATTGGGATGTGATTATGCCACAGTATCTGTCACTGAGAGCACATCTTAGAGGAAGAGAGTCAGAGCAATGAAGATAGTGTGATGCCGTTTTTTGTTTCATCGATTCAAAATCATCATGGACTTATGGCACACTGTATTTATCAAAAGATTTTCCACAGAGACATTGTGGAAAATATGTGGTTCTGTAGAGTTCCCATTATGGGTTCTCGTTATATATTTTTCTTTAAATGATATCCTCAGTATAAGTGAACCAGACTCTCCTAGATGATGTAACAACCCTGTAGGTTAATGCTGTAGCCAGCAGTTTTATTTCATCTTCGAGAAATTTTGTCATTTTGGTGTGATGGATGACTCTAACTACGATAATACCCATGAGCCCTGAGCTACTAGTCTTTGTGCTTGTTTTATGTCTGTTTATCATATTGCGTGGAAGAAATGCGATTTTGTGCCCCTGTAAACTGAACATTGTATATGGCATATGGTATATGTAATGACTACATTGTACCATGAGAAAAATCCAGTCAGAGGCATCAGAGTCGTAGCTAATTAAAAATGCATCGTTGGTGCAGTTGGGAAGAAAACATATAAAGTTGTTGAATTCAACCAATATTAACACAGAATCCAAAAGTGAATTGATTTAATCTCCATGCTGTAAAATCAATTTCCTCAACAGTGAAATCTTCAGCTGCCGCCTGCTGTTACCAGCAAATGTAATAGAATTTATTCAGACTTTATAGTGATCATGCATTATTCCAAGGTGGTTGACGCTAATGCTAACAGGCTAGATTAGCTTCCTTTGTTGTGCTACATTGTTGTAGCAGTGCGTTACCAAGTGAAATTGGACACAAACATAATCAGAGAAACATAACACCTATAAAATGATCTCATTTGTATAAGTGCTAGTATTGGATTTTATTTTGATGTCCCTGTCAGCTGCATTTGCAGCCATTCTGCCAGCAGTTTGTATATATGAGAAGTGTTTATAGGGAAGTTGAAACAACAATTAGTTGTAATTAAATGTTTTCTTTCATATAATTGTTTTTATCTTGAAATAATTAAATGCAGAGAAAGAGTGTGCTGGCCAAATTCTCTGACCCTACATGCCTCTCGTCTTTGTCCCACTGCCATCTGACCTTGTGATTGTTTGGAGTAGTCCACACTTGAGGCTGTGGTCACTGGCAGGTCAGGTAAATCTCAAAAGCTTGTTAACCAGTTGCAGTTGTTTTCTGAATGTGATCTAAATAGAAATAGATTTTACTTACAGAAAAGATTTATACCTGTATTTTTATTGAAAGGAGAAAAAACTTAAACTGCAAATTTCTATTTTCGGGACACTGGCAAGAAAGCAGCTGGCCTCTAAAGATTCATCCTGAGTTTCCTTTTATGTCACTTCAATGCTTGACGTTTCTCCCTGTGAGTTTACATTCTAAAAATAATGAAATTGATCTAGAAGGAAAGAGAAGATGGTGTTTCTGAAGGAGATACTATATCCAAGTGCATTAAACAAGTCCAGTATGGTTTTCTGGACATCCTAAAGGAGCAATATATACTTGCAGTACATATTTTGAATTTGGAGAATCAGAAGCCCTTTATTGGACTGTGCGTCCTCAGTTCGTTGTTAAAGCCTCTTCAACATCCAGGAGGATGTTTGTGTGGGCTGGGAGGGAATTAGCTGCTGGGGCCACGTGTGCTGATATACTGCTGGCTTGTGGTTCTGGCATTTCTGGTGTGTGTCCGCTGGTGGGTGTGATTAATGTGTTGGAGTTGACATTTAACAGAGAGATTATTAGGAGTGCTGCTGCTGTTGGAATCGTATTAATTAAATATCAAGATAGCCAAACCTTTTATTGGTCAAAAATGTTCCTGTTGATTCTGGCAGTGCCCCATCATCAGGTGCAGTGGTTGTCGTCGTTGTTGTTGTTGTTGTTGTTGATGATATCACTGGTGTTTCCGCTGCTGACTTTGATGAATTCTCAACACACTGTTTCACTACCCCAGCCTGGGGACTCACTCTTAACAAATCCAGCTCATGTTGTGAGCGTTTGTGTGTCCAGTAGTGAATGTTTCGACATTACAAAGGAATTTGCACATCATAAACAAAATCTTTAGGATGAAAAGTGGGGAAGGAACTGACAGACTTCTATTGTAGAGCATGGTCATCCAGCTAGCTGAAGAATAGGCCAGTGGTTTATTATAGTGGGTTATGTTAAGCCTTTTTATGATATACAGTAGATATCATGTCCTCTGAATAACTTAACAATTTTTATTTTTTTTCTGAATAGAACAGTAACTTTGTCCTCGTTTAGATCATTTAACCAGGTGATTAGAAATACAATTACGTTTCTACATTTCTATCATCAAACATTAAGAATTTTGAATATATTTTTCAGACAAAACAGATTGTAAATATAAATTTGGAGTCCTCTGATGTAACTGAACACAAAGTAGAATTGTATAAAATCAGGTTTTGGCCAAATATAGCACAGTAATGTACTGTAATACTGCACTGTAAAATTACAATAAGTGACATCTTCAGAGAAAGTTGTGTGTGGATTTTGTCTTCTGGTTCAGAACAGTGTAGGAAAATATGGACTCAACCATAAACAGAAAACAACCTTCATTTGACTGCAGTTCATTGTCTGAACAGCAGCTTGACAACACAAGATCATCAAAACTCCATGACATATTTCAAATTTTCAGCTTTAAGGTGTTCTGCTCAGAGATTGTTAAATATGCGTACATGTGCAGTACAGTATACCTCTCCCTCTCGCCGCTCACATCACAGCGGATGTTTTATTTATTCTGGCTCATTAGTTGCTCTGTCTCTGACATTGTGACAAATTCCAGTTGCATCAAGTAATGTGCGGCTGCCACCGCAGATTTTAAAAAGCTATTTATGTACCGAATAATGATGTAGCAAATGGTATATATTTCTTTGCTTTGGAAATATCCTTTCACAGAATTATGATGATTAGTCAACAAAGCTGATTAGGTGGTGTTAGTAAAATCTCAGGGCTTACTCTCAACTTTAAAGATGGATGCAGCTCTTGTAAGCTTCTTTTCTGTTGCTGAACTGGTGTAATCAGTGGTAATAAGACGAATGGATGTATTATTTTCTTGAAGGGATATTGTTGATAGGTTACCAGTCAAGTTTTCCTGCATGTGTCTGTAATGTCTGGATCACTGGAGCCTTTTTTATTGTGTAGGTTGCAACGTAGAAGCACATTTTGTATTCATTTAATACATTTTAAAACGATATTCATTTATTTATTTATTTATTTCAATGAGAGCCAAAAGAAATAATCCTCTAATTTACAGAGTACGGTTGTCTCTTTGAAGCCGTTTATGTGTTTTAGTTTTTTCTTAAATTAAGCACATTTTCATAATTTGTGTTGTGATCCTTGCAGTGCTAAAAGCTATTTTTGTTGCAACACCACTGCATACTTCTGTAAAACACACACACACACACACACACACACACACACACACACACACACACACACACACACACACACACACTCATCTTTTTCATTTGTCGAAGTTGTGTGACAATCAGCCTTTGATGTTTATCCACAGGATAATGCACTGGGCCAGACGCATCGAGCAGGAGATTGACAGAGTCTTTCAGCAAATCACTGGAGCTCAGCAGTTGAAAGGGGTGAGTGTGTAACTCTCTTTTTTTTTTTCACATTGTACAGGTCTTATTCATCATAGTGCTGCATAAACTCAATTAGAAAGCACAGAGCAGAGAAGTCAATGTGCAAGACAGCTGTAAATCCATTAAGTTAGAGCTAAGGCGAAATAAGTGCATAAAACAGGAAGACAATCACAGTCTGCCTTTTAAAAACCACTTTGTTTCTTCTTTCATGATTTTCTGGGACACCGTGTAGAGTAATGAACAGCCAATAACATAATGTTTTCCCAGGACAGACATAAAACTCTCTCTGAAAGCTGTTATATTCAGCAGTTTTCAAAATGTATGCTCTGCTTTTTAGATGTTGTGGCCAAATTTTGCTGGCACTTCTATTGTTTGCAATGATTATCAATCTTGAACACATTGTACGATTTCTTTGAAGCTGAAGGGCTGCCTGAACACAGGCCAACAGTGGTTAGATTTAGAATATCTAGAGTAATGTTTCATGAGGTCATGAGTTTTTTAACTTAAACATTCATGAATATTAATCCAGACCTTTCACAAGCTGACCATGTATTGCCTGTGTTAAGTGTTAATGGCAGAACGGCTCATCTGTCACTGTTTTCATGCACATGACACGTATCTGTCATCAAGCTCCCAGTTAGAAGTCATTACATATTCACATCTGGTGCATTTTCACATTACGTTTTACATTACATACAGTAAGGTAATCTGATTCCTGCTGCTCTGCAGTAACCTGATTTTCAAACCATCATACCCTGTAAATCCTAGAGAAACCTGGTTTCTTTATTGAGGTTAAATGGGCTCAATTTCAAACAGTTATTAGATTTCTAACAGGACATGGTTTTAGAAAGAGATATTTCTGTTGAAAACTTAGCATAAGGTTGGTGATATTCTCATTTATTTCAAACTGTTGACAAACCTCATGAAAAGGTAAAAACCAACACACACTTCCTCGCAGCTCCAAGTCCATTGGTTCCAACTGAAGAAATCTTTACAAACAGCTCACAGGTCATTTAAAAAAAAATAAAAAGGATAAATAGTTGGGCATATGTGTTTTCAGCAAGCAAAATGCCTATGAAATAATGCATTTGTGGGGACTATTTTCAACCACAGATTTGATGTGCTTGTAAGAATTTACAGACTTTGTATGTGAGTCTAAATGAACGACAGTGTCCAAGTTCATTGTAATCAAACAATGTGCAACAATGTATCTCGTGTGTGTTGGAGCTCTGTGGCACAGAGGAAGTAGCTAGATCGAGCTTATTTGGTCAATTCATTGTTAGTTTTGGAAATGTAATATATCACCTTATCTTTTAAATGTAACTTTCCTATGCTGTACCACAAAAGATTCAATTCGATTCAGCTCCATTGTAGTAGAGAAATTTGAGTACAACAATACAAGTGATAAAATATTATTTTTTTAATTTGTTATTTTATCAAACTCCTGTAAGGGGAAAGGACAAATCTGAATTAATCGGCATTAATCAATAGTTGTCAAGTATTTGATGGTTACAGTTTCTCAAATGTGAGGATTCTTTTTCTTTTATAATACTACATGCAACAGAACTGATCTTTGTGGAAGAAACTGAAAAGTTTAAACCACAAAATGATAAGTTTCAACCACATATACTGAAAACTGGGGGTGTCCAGTTTCCTGCTTTCTCTCACAGTAATGTTAACATTGTTGTCCATCGTTGGGGAATACATGTCTCACTCATCAGGATATCATTTACCTGTCGTGTCCAACAAGTATCGGGTTATTTCACATCCTCACTGTAACAGGTGGCTTGGAGTGAGGGTTGTCCCTGAAAAGACGAATGCCAAAAATCAGGACCAAAGATCATCTGCAGGGGGCAAGAGAACCGTGCCCTGGGAAGATGTGTGGGGGCGTTCCCTCAGCAGAGAGCGGCAGCACGTGTCCTCTCTGTTTGTGTCACAGCAGAGCAGATGGTCAGCCTGCAGCCTGCAGTAATGCCTTGATGTGAGACTCACTTGTTCATTCTGTCCTCATTAATCCGTCTATGCTCCTAAACCACTCTGGTTCTGTTAAGAAATTGTTCTGCTCTGCCTGGAACGCTCCGCGCAATCTTCTCTTGTTGAGGAAATGCCTGAAATTCAAATTAAATGTAATTTTCAATTCCTCAACCACAAAGCCATGATAATTATGATATGTCTCTGTGGTACAGCCCGCGCTCGACATTGGATATTCAACATCAGCATGCTAACGTTCACACAATGAAGCTGGTGTTCAGAACGTATGACATTTACCATGTTCAAAATCTTAGTTACGCCTGTTAGCATGGGAGCGGATTACTATTCTGTCAACGAATACCAAACATCTTATTGTGTTTGGGTCAAATTTGAGGTTGTGTTGTGCAGCCACTGGTAACTTCAGAGTGGTGAAGAATTGTTTTCCTGTAAATAGTTTAAATGTTGGCCATTAGCAAAATGTCAGCAATTTGGCGATATGTGATTTTAAGGGCAAAAAATGACGTGATTATAAATTATACTGCAGAAGTAAATAATTAAATACATAAATAAATGCATAAATAAATGGATTTTAGTAATGAAAAATGCTACTTCTACATATCCCCATTTATTCATTTATTTATTTCTGTGTCTGTACATTAATTAGGACGGCGGTCCTACCTTAGTCTAAAGCCAGATTGGTTATGGCAGTGTGATCCATTGGATGAATCTACTACTACTGCTTAGACTTGTTCCTTTGTCTGACAATGGAAACAGAAAAACATGTAAATGAGAAAAGCTTTATTGGAAATTCAGCAGTATTAAAATACTGTATATGTGAACACAAAGAGAAGGAGAGACGCAAACAGATAAAGGGCTGAAAACCGGGTGTTACAAGGCTGAGTGTGAATACGACATGATCACGCACATATAGAAATATATACATGAATAAATCTAGAAACGCATGACTAAATGAATAGATATATAAATGAATAATTAAATAATGCAGAAATAAATAAATAAATACAAGTAGACTGTATGATTAAATAGAAAAATGTAAAAATACAGAAATAGCCTTTTTCATGATCAAAATGTATTTATTTTGCATTCATTTATGTATTTAATTATTTATTTTCTTTCTTTCTTTATTTATACTTATTTTTTGTCCTTCATACACAGTTCACAGAAACACACTGTTCATTACTGCATGTTCCCATCTGTGCATCGTGGGCCAGTAAAGCATCTGGTCAGTACACGACTTGAGGGATGTCTTCAATTTCAATTTGTAAAGTCCATTTATAGGTTGAGGGCTGTCACATGGTATGTATGCAGGTTTGCCAAATGTATTTATCCAGGTCACTGTCTCCACTCCTGTCCTGTCTTCATCTTCTGTCTGACATCTGTCCTCATAGTGAACAGAGTGTGATGGGCTAAAACAACACTAGATACCAAGGCTTGAATTTTTTTTTATTTTTTCTTTAGATTTTGGAGCTCAAGGCATTAAAATTACTGCTTTGTGCTCCTGTTTGTGATAAAACATGTCCTGAGCAGGTGGAAACTTGCATCCACTTCACTTCCTGATCCGGCTTATTTCGAGCCATTATCGAACATTTCATATACTGTGTGAACCTTGTCTGTCTTTGCACCTCAGTTCGCTCATGCAGTTACAGTGTTATTCATTCTGAGTTGGAATGAGCTTGAAACAAAACTGAATTTAAAAAAAAAAAATATGCCTATAACAAAAATATTACAGGAGTTTTACTCCATGCAGCATTATCTGCTTTCACTCTAGTGACATTCCCAGATGTCTCCTGATGACCTTAAAGCTCTCAGGTGTCAGACATCACGAGGAATAGTTTGCAAGGCCATATTTCAGATCCTCTAAAGTTAACTGTGATGTGCTTCCATGTGTGGTCTAATTTAACTCCAGGCCCTCTGGAGAAGAGCATTAAGAACATCATCTGGGCGAATCTGGCTCTTTCAGTTTGCAGAAAGCTTTAGACCCAAGGTCAGAGTTATTCTTCCCAGCCAGGGAGTCTAGTCAGATGAGTGGTTTCAAATGGGTTTTTATATACACATAACAAATATGTAATTTCTTTGGTAGTTTTTATTTTCATTGGAACACAAGATAAACCTCAATCTAAGGGACAATCTGCCTCTTATATGAAACGATATCACAGGCTGTTGCACTTCAAGTCTCACATTCAACCAGGCAGCTCGACAGGATTTTTAAGGTGGTCCAAACCTCATAATCATCTCACCATGACTTTATTGCACAAAGTCATGCTTTGGCTCTGTGATGTTATATTGTTATTACAGACCACAGGAAACGTCTTCCATTATTACACAAGTGTGTTTTTTTTTCATGTAGCAGTCACGAGTCAATGTGTTGTCTTTGATTTCAAAGACTCTTTTTAGAGAAATGTCATGTTTTGATCCGTCAATAACAAGATTGTTCTTTTATTTTAAAGAGTTGAGGAAGATAATCTTAACATGGATACTTTTACTTTATGGCTAAAAGAATATCTGCCACATGGTGTCAGCGTCATTTAGGAATAAAACTCTGTGATTCCTCTGTGAAAACTATTCCAAAGACAACAGACATTGTGTTTGGATAGATTACATGAAAGGAGCCATATTTAGATTTGGATTGAACATACAAACACAACAACTGACTATTCCCTTGTGTCGGTATTTAAATATAAAAAGGATTTGCTTTTGCAAATTCATGAGCTTTGAATAATAAGGCTGTGTCTGCTTTCAGGAATGCTCTCTGAGATGTTGCAATTCAGATTTTCCCTTTTTGCATCTACTTTCTTAAATGTTTCCTTCTCTAGTTTTACAAAATACAGACTTATCAAATAACATCACTCACATACTGCCCATAACAATCAACTGCATTAATGGCAACGAAGCTTTTTGCCAAGTCAGCTTAGACAATAAAAGTCAAGGGTTACAAATTGTCAATAGAAAGACATTAGGTCAGCAGAAACAGGCCTTACAGACTGACTGTGCAGCTGTTATTGCTCTTACGTTTTTGACATTGTCCATTAAAAATTTACAGATATACAATGAAGAAAGAAGACGATTTAGTCTGGTGAAGAATCAGCCTCGGAAGATTGTGGAGAAGGTGGCCTCAGACATAGAAAGACTCCTGGCTAAGAAGCGTAAAGCCCTTGACGTAAGTATATCTTTTTCCGGACAAATATGAAACACTGTATTGACACCACCGACTGTGCGATTCCACAGTATGTGCTGCTTATTTCGTCTTCTGTTTTAATGTAAATGTGAGGTGAACTCTCTCAGAACTAAATTGTAGCAGTGAGTGATCAAGTAAAATTAAGCATATTATCTATTGAATGTTTTAAATGGAATATAATTTCATGTAATAACAATGCAGAATTACATTTATACATTTCAATTTTATCTTTTATTTTACAGTACAAAATTCTTGTAAGAGACACCAGGTGTTAGCTCTGAGTGAGATCCATCCAGTGGTAATGAGAATTCGATTTGTTTATCCATTGGGAAACTTCTGGATGAGTTTGCTGACAAAGCAAATCAACTCTCTTGCAACACTTGCATTAAAGTTTAGTAAAGATTTAACAGCCTTTCATTGTTGTTTGTTTCCACAAAGCAGCAACATCTCAGCTGCAGATGATACACAGTATATGCAGAAGATTGATTTTCTATTGTTTTAATGTCTGGTAGTAGCTACAGGGTTTGCAAAATACAACCAAAAAACTTGGCAATGACAGAGAGGTATTTGAAAGACAGCTTTCCTGATGTTGTCAGAACAGTTCTGGTGTGGTACAAAATGCAGACTGAATAAAGAAAATGCAATTTACAAATACCAGTAATCCCAGGTCTGTCTCGGAGGAACCCACACTCTGTCACAGTGTTCGTCCCTACTGAGACAAGACACGTCATTAAACTTTCTCCTCTAACGATTCTCTCTTTTCGACATTTAGAGGTTAGCCAGTGAAGCAGAGCGGCTCCAGCGAGAGCATCTATGGCAGGATGGGATCAAGGTAAGACTTGAAAACCGTACATACGATTTGAGTGGTAACACTGCTGAGGGCCATACAGCACGATCCTTCATCTGATTACCATTATTGACCCTTCTTATCGCTGTGTTCCATGTAAACTGCATTTAAACCCAAAAACCTCCATTTGTCTATGTTAGGTCATCACTTTAAGCCCAGACAGTTCGTTGCAGCGTTGGTGGTTCATTGCATCTGTCAGTGCATCTGTCTTTTTATTCGTTGATCGGTCATGTCCCGTCTTTCTTGTTGAAGGTTTCTTCAACACATTTTGCTGTTTCTTCATGTCTGTAGTGGATCTGAACTCGAGGTGATCTACAGTAACACAGTTTGGTCGTCAGTGGGAAAATGTCAAGGAAGTAGAATGATATTGTTTGCTGTGTGATCTTTTAACCACTGTTGTTTTAAATTCACTATCATGGTTTACTATAGACAATGCTTTAGTCACTGATACATCTACTGTAGATATACAACAGTGACCTCGGTTCGCAACAATATTAATTATTTTTTATATTATTTTTATTAAGGATTTTGTCTGTATTTCTTTACAAAATTGTAGTATAGGATAATTTTAGAATGAAGACATCACGTTAACCTTTTACTCCTCTGTCAATCAAAAGATGTAAATTCAAACCAGATGGGCTTGTCTCGGAGCGCTGTGGCTCTAAGCGGCGACTTGAGAATGAAAGAACATTTACACCAGTCAGCTGAGCAGATCCCTGAGCGTTTGGCTGGGTGAAACAGATGACTGGGTGCACTCAGCCGTGCGGTTCTGTTGAGTCCTACACACAGTGGCATTCCACTTTTCCACTCGGCCTGCTTCATACGCCCAACAAAATGAGACAGGGTTAACCTCATCCTCTCACATCCTCCTCGGAGGCACTGACCCCCCCCCCCCCTTTCATTTTAGAGGACTACACTGGTGGTTTTTCATGTTTTATCCCATTATTTGAAAACTGTGTGTATGTCATAACACTGTCAACCATGCTATAAGCTTTTAATTTGATTTCCTTCCTTCCAGTGATCTATTGATTTCAATTATTTCTGTATATGAAAATTGACCTGAAAGGTCTTCATTCAATACGGCTGATTTTATGAATGTCTTCACAAATAAAATGACCTCAGTTAGAGATTAAATCACAACAGCTAACTAAACGAAGATTGCGGTGAGATTGTTATATCAGCTGCCGATTCCGAGAGTAAGACTGAACATTCAATCCAAACATCTCTCGCAGAATAAAGTGATACATCTTATCACATTAAACAGGTGAAATATTTGGCAGAGTACTGAAGCAGTTCTCACAGGCTCAGATCTAAAGAAACAGAGCTCTCGGGAGAGGTTCACATGCAGGATTAGAAATGTCACTTCTTTGGACTGACTGATAAAGAGCACTGGCTGATAATGTCTGGTTGTGTCAGATCTGTACTCCACGGAGAAAAAGGAGATCTGTATAAGTAGCAGCAAAAACACAGCAGACAGAAGGGAAAGTTGTAATGTTTAGTTGAATTCTGATATAGGCTGAGGTCTTCTTAGGAGATATGATTTGATAATCAGAACAGACCCAAAAATAGAGAAATATCAGCCTTTGAATAGATGTCACGATTATTCTGAAGTATGTTGAGTCTCGGCAAAAACTAAGACTAACAGATGGCTGAGCTCTGCCCGGGCCCTACAGCCTGTCTACTGATTCATAATGTGACAGTATGGAGCAGAAAACAATGGCAAACATTTGGTAGTTACAGATTTGCAAATGGGGCAATTTGCTGCTTTTCTCTATTTTGTATCATTATGTTCTTATGTCCTGCCGCCACGCTACATGGTATGCAGGATATTATGTCATCATGCCGGCTTCTGTTTCTCTTCATAGTAAAAACCTCATTCTAACACCACAGGCATGGCATAGATGATCTGATTAGATTTTGGAGCATCTTTTATCAATTAGTATGTTAAGGAGTGAACACAGATTTCTCAAGAATTGCTGTAACTAATTAACACTTAAAGCTAACAAGTTCAAACTGACGACAGATATGTAGTTTGCAAAAACAAACATTTTTGGTGTGAAAAATCTTTGTTAATTAATCAGCTGCTTGGCTCTTAAAGGATGAAACAGATTTTTCTTGTGAACACAATAACTCAAGAACAACACATGAGCAGAAACGTCATACTTACACCACAGCTACCCCATATGAAATAGATTATATAATTACACTTTGGTGTGCCTGGTTGCATGAATTTACATATTAATGAGGTAAAATAGATTTTTTGAAACTTATGTGAGCATTCTTGATGAGAAACTGCTTTGTCTTTTGTTAACATTTCATAAATTGAATGGTCTACAGTGGTCTACTTGCTGCCAATCAACATCAGTACTCCTGGTTCTTGTGAGACAATGAGCTGTGATGCACAGTTGTAGCTCCTCTTTGTGTGATGCAGTCCAAGCAACATGTGTTTGTTTGTCTCCCAGTCTTTTGAAATGTTATCACTAGTACCCTTGACCAATATAAAGTCAGAAAGGTTAGTGACTTTGTTTGACCTTGAGGTTTGTCGTTGCACTGCATCCATTTTCTCCTATGTAATTTCTGGGTTTTATGCTATTTTAATCCACGATTTCCTGTCGGTTACAGATTTGACTGATTGGATTACTGTTCTGTAATGAGCTGTCACATTTGACACCTTTTTTAAAATTACAGTTAAATGTATTATGTAATTGGATTTTTCCAGGCAGAACCTAACCTCTACATTCCTGTAATCCATCGTAGATTTTTTTCTGTAACGATTCACATCAAATGCATCTTTGTTTGTGAATAGATTTGGTTATTCTGAAAGAAAATGTGCATTATGTCTATGTTTGAAGATAAAAAGGTGAATTAAAGAAAAACAAAAAAGGTGTTAGTGAGCACTGTTATCATTAATCAAAATAATCTTTAGATGCAACCCTGAATCTGTACCCTCTCTATGTCTAGTAGGTGACGTGACCTACATACAAGTGATTATCTGTCCTCATATTGTTTCATGGTTGTCATATCTGCGTCTGTTTTCCTCCAGGAGCTGGACATGGCTTATTATGACTCTAAAGCTGAGCTGGATTATGTGAGTAAGGGACAAATAACCAGGTTCCTCTGCTTTTTTTATACTTATTGAGGCTTTCCAGCAGAAGGAAGATTTTTTTAAATTTTTTTATGTTATTTATCAAATGTGTCTGATTTGAAATATATTTTTATATTATAAGGCAATTTAAAGCAATGAAATACATGTGAAATGGTTTCTGTTGTTGTCATATAGTATTCCATGGATGGAGAAGGAGAGGTGGAAAACCCATCACACATCAAGCTGGAGTTTGTTTATGATCCAAACTTCAAAAACAATGTCAACTATTCATACACAGCTGTTCAGATTCCCACAGATATTTATAAAGGAGGCAAGTGGTTCTCTTACTATTCCTTTGTTCTTTTCCACTGCACCTTGTAATGATATCAAATACTTATGATTTAATTTAACTAATTTTACATATTTTATTGCGTCTTTCATGTCGGATTCTTTTCCCATCAGCTCCAGTCATTCTGAATGAGTTGAACTGGACGCAGGCGCTGGAGAAAGTCTTCATGGAGAACAGCCGGGAGGATCCGTCACTGCTGTGGCAAGCGTTCGGGAGTGCGACGGGCGTCACCCGCTACTATCCAGGCACGTTTCAATGTGGAATATTAAGAGGGAATTTTGTGTGTTATTTTTAAAATAATTGAACAAAGCCTAATTCAAATTTACATTTTCTTTTACTTTTACAGCGACACCTTGGAAAGCACCTGATAAAATCGACCTGTATGATGTCAGGAGGAGGCCCTGGTACAGTATGCTGCTGCTGCATTTGCTATTGTTGGCTTTTCACATGTGCACTGAATGTAGAGGGTTGAAATTGTGTATCCTCTCTTTTCCTTTGTCACAGGTACATCCAGGGCGCCTCATCCCCTAAAGATATGGTCATTCTTGTTGATGTGTAAGTAATTAATGATGTTTGAGAAAGATAAGTTGGGAATTCTCTTGCCTTTAGTAATTTGCTTAAATGTGGGTATACTGGCATAAATACAGTATTTGTGTGAAGCTTCTACTACTGCTGTGAACCAAGGAACATAAAAACCTTTTTCTTTCCTCGCAGTTTTAAATAATTAACTGCTGTTGAAATCTATTTGTGATTTCTTTCTTCTTTCTCACTAACAATTGAACAGACCATTTATGTTGTTGCTTCACACACGTAGGCAGCGTCTTTGGGCTCTTGGTGCTATTTGGCCTTCAGTACTGAAGAGAGAGGCTGGACTAAAGTTGTTGTGTTGTAGGAAAACAATGCACCTGGCACACGCTCTGCAGCTCATCCTGCTTATCATGTGCAGACAGCCCAATGATTAAGTTAGAAATGATTCAGAGACAAATATAATTTTAATTTAAAATAAATTATAAATTTAAAGGGAGCTGACAAAAGAATTAATGTAAAAAGGGTAGGTGAAATAAGCTAAGGCTTCAGCCTATACCTTTTCGGTCCTGTTTTGATTCTTGTTTATCTTGTTGGAAAATAACTTAACTAAACTAAACGAGAAGACACTAGAACAAAGGAGTGTTACAACATATAGTGGATACACAATTTAAGGCGACATGACCTTTATTGAAGTTGACTATTTAAAAGAATAGTACGTCCTTCCCATCTAACTCTCTGTCAGAAAACAAATAAGCACATTCGCCGCCAAAATGTCAAATTATTGCTTTAATCTTCAACATGATCAGACAAGTTTTCTTTCCTGTGTGAGAGCGTGCTCTGCTGAGTGTATTCAGACTCATGGCCATGGTCGAGTGCAGCAATCTGTTGTTGTCACCATACTGGACTGTCCCCATGTTTGCTATTCATTTTGTTGATAAAGGGTTTTTCATTAGCCCTCTTTCCAAGGTTAATCCTATTATTCAGTGGAATGAGGAACATAGGAGAGAAACCCTTACGAATGATCAACATGAAACATGTTTGTTTGCTCACCACATAAAGTATGCGTCAAGCTTGCCAATCAGGCAGCCGTGTACTCAAGTAAAAATAGGAAACAATAAGTAAGGAACAATGAACATTTTCTAACCCCATATGTTCACCCGCAGTGAAGGAATACTGCTGAGTAAACCACAGGCCAAAAACACAAAATCTATTTGAATTCATTCACACCAGGGTTTTTGTGCTTGTAATTTTAGCAGCGCTGCTGAAAATTGTGTTTGGGTTTATGCAAACTGCACAGTAGTGCGTTCCTCTGTGGACTGAAAAATACAGCAGGAGGGAATGGAAATACAATCAAATGGCTACTGAAAAGGATTTATCAAAACTGGTTAATCACTGCTGCAGGGGAAACTGTGTGTGTGAGTGAACATCTGTAACATCAATACTACTGAGGACTTTAGTCAGGCACTCGAGGGAGAGAGAGTGTGCATTGTAATAGAAGGAGTTACTGTACTTTTGAAATAGGTAGAGCTTATATTTTAAAATCTGTTTAGGCAGTAACAGAGTTGGCCAAAAAATCTTTGGTAAATTTGATTGATGATTTTTTAATTTTTTTTATATAATTCTGAAGGGATTTTAAAATTTAACCGCTGATCTTTTTGTTGACTCAATATGTCCTCATGTATCCTCCATCGTGGAGGGTTTTTGCACTGAGCTCATATACAACTTCAGTGTTAGTAAATACTCTGCTGAACTGAAACATGCACTACTATAATTTTTCAGACCTATGCATATGTAAACTCTTTGCTGTATTCCTGTGTGTGTATTTAAGCATGTGATTGGGGTGATGCTTGCGTGTTTCCTCAGGAGCGGTAGTGTCAGCGGACTCACCCTAAAACTGATCAAAGCGTCCGTGATGGAAATGCTGGACACTTTGTCTGATGACGACTATGTCAACGTGGCCAGGGTTAGTGTCTGCTACACTTACCATTATCACTGATCTCTCTATCTTCTACTTGTTTCCTTAATTTTGAAGTCTTATATATATATATATATATATATATATATATATTTTAACCCTGTCCGTGTCTCTCGTTGTGTTTCAGTTCAATGAGAAGGCCGAGGCCGTGGTTCCTTGCTTCAAACATCTCGTCCAGGCTAATGTGCGCAACAAAAAGATCTTCAAGGATGCAGTGCAGCAGATGCAGGCTAAAGGCACCACTGACTACAAGTCTGGATTTCATTTTGCCTTCAACCAGCTGTTAAATGTAACTGACATATTGGTTTAGATTATGTTAATACCAATGTCTTCACACACTGTTTAACTGTATCCTCCAAACTCATTTTCTTTCTTTCAGAAGACAAATGTACCCCGGGCTAACTGCAATAAAATAATCATGCTGTTTACTGATGGAGGGGAGGACAGAGCTCAGGACGTCTTCATGCAATACAACTGGCCCAACAAAACGGTTGGTTTCTTCTGATTCTTTCACCTCCAGTGCTTTACCAGGATCTATTGTGGTGTCTTAATTGCCCTCTGAAAACTTGTGTTTAATTTGCTCTATTTGCCCCCCCCTAAGGTTCGAGTATTCACCTTTTCTGTGGGTCAACACAACTATGATGTCACTCCTTTACAATGGATTGCATGCACCAATAAAGGTGAGCTGAATTTTCTTTGTAATTCATTCATTTTACTTTATTGCTAATATCACATACTATACAGCAGTGATTCCCAGCCTTTTCTGTCTGCTCTAACCCCATAGTCCTGCTAGATGAGCTCAAGTACCCTGTCATCAACACCCCCTGTCATGTTCCAAATATGTTCGTATCAGTGGATTATAAACTGGATGTTATTTGACAGTATTACTTATAAAAAACTCTCATACAGCTTAAATGCTGCTTTGGGCAGTTTATTACCATTTATCTATTACTTTAAGCTATTAGTTTCAACAGTTTATTCGTCACTTCAAGCTATGTTTAAACATGCCAACTAGTTTCCATGCTCTCAGGTTGACTGGCTTCTTACTGCTTATTCTATTTATTTAAGATCATTCATAATCCTATTTGGCTGTTTATTTTCCTCATTATAATGTATGTTTATTTATTCAAATCACATTTACAGTTTTTTAGTTGAGTTTTGTTAATTAGTTGAGCTTTTCACTTACCCTCTGGCAACCGCAGAAGTTCCCCTGGGCTACAACTTGCCGTGGTTGGGTATCACTGCAGTAAATTAGGAAAACTACACAATACGGATGCAATTGCCCCTTTATCACAAAAAAGGAGACTCCAGAGGGTTTTCAGAGGGTAAGTCTGCAGTCTGTAATTCATTTGCAACACTCCAAAATAATAAAGCAAATGAAAGAGTCCTTACTTTTTGTGCTGAGTCCACACTGGATCGTTGTTATAAGTTGGACTTTAAAACCGTGATACATATTGGCTGTGCTTTCCTGCCACATGTAAAGTATCAGCAGTAAATTGAGCACATGTATTTCTTTATCTCTTCATTCATTCCCATAATAGGCCCACTCTATCAGTCCATACTATAGAAGAGTTTATCACTTTATTACTTTATATTGATTAATTGAAGCCTAGAAGTGCACTTAATAAATAAATAAATAAATAAATAAATAAATAAATCACTGAGCCAAATGTACATACACTGATCCTACTAATGGGCCTATGAGCAGTCCAGTGTCCATACTCTGTTCGCTCACGCAGAGGTCAGTTATGTTCATGCAGATCAGATGTGCTGTCAACTGAGAGATCTTTCCAGAAGAACTCGTGTTTGTGAGGATTGTTGTTGCTCGTGCAGGGGCACTGACTTACTGACACAGAGAATACTGAAAGAGTTGCCCTTTGTTTATACAGTGTTTTAGTTTTGCATGCAGGTTTTGCTATTATTCTGACATGACTGGCTGGATTTAAGCTGAGGGGGAACATTTTTTTATCCGAGGCTTCACTGACCCCAGATCAGTTCCTACAATAAGTCAGCTTCACAGCCGATGATGGCACATGCAGTTATTTGGTATTCTGTGTTGTTGACTGTTAAAGACTATGGCCCACATCATTTTATCAGACAATTTGTGTTTATTAATTAATAATAATACTTATGAATAAACATTTGATTGAACTTTGTATTATATATTTAATTTGTAGTAAAATATCAGACAGACACTTTGTATAAAGAAGTTAATGTAAATTTAATTTTAACATAGTCTCAGTCTATTCTTCACTCCTGACTGCAGAAGAGGTGCAGTGTTGTAGATTAAGAACTACAATAATAACTACCCAAAATGCCCTCTGTCAAGCCCTGAGTCGGCCAATAGCAGGCCTACAAAGGTGATGTGTGATGGCTGCATCACATCAGTCATCTCAGTTTCATGCAAACCTTGTAATGATTAACATCAAGAAGAACATTGTATTGTATTATATTATATTGTATAGTAGGTTTCCTCCTATAGTTATGATGACAATATTAGATATGCTATTTGGTATATATATATATATAATTAATAATTAATTGTTGCTGTTTTTACAAAGCAGAAAGGGGTCAACCTAAAAATAAAACATTTCCTTAAAAAATGAATGGCACGTTTATCTATTAATAATCTGTTTAATTTGTAATTTTTAACAGGAGAGACCTTATTATTAAATTACTTTGGAGCTGAGAGCAATTCTTTATATTTGGGAACATTTGGCACTTCTTCTTAATTGTAAGAATAAGAGCAAAGTGATGTCACGATTTTGACGCCAAAAATACCAAAATTGTAATCGGAGTGGCTGTGCACTTACTTCCAGATCTTACATTTAAAAATCCTGATTTGAGATAATCTGATCTAATGGTCTTGACTGAACTGTACAAACACAGATACCTCAGTTTTAAAAGTGAGTGGTATTCCTGTTTAAGCTTCCTGTCTGTGGGATTTAAGTGGCTGAGTCACTGGGTCTAGTAGCATCTAGTAAAATCTGGAATATTTATGAGCACCACTCTGTTTTTTTCTAATAGCATCGCTCACACTTGCTCTTTTTCTCTCTCTTTTTCTCTCTCTGTTTGTCTTTTTTCTCTGTTGCTTGCCAGGTTACTATTTTGAGATCCGTTCCATCTGTGCTATAAGGATTAACACCCAGGTGGGTTTGTCTAGTGCCTCTGACACAGCTGATCCCCGTTCACTGTTTCTAGTTCTCCTTGTGGCGCTCACTCACTTTGTAGACATCTACCTCTACTTCCATTTATTTGCACGCCCATTCTCACACCCTGCAGATGTTGGTTTGTTTTTAAAGTTCAAGCCGGTCACGTATCTCTTCTGTTTTGTCAGGAGTACCTCGATGTGCTGGGGCGCCCCATGGTTCTGGCAGGCAGCGATGCCAAACAGGTTCAGTGGACCAATGTGTATCAGGATGCATTGGTGAGACTCCATTGGGTGGATTTTTATCAAACATAGTAAACGCATTGCACACACTGAAAAGTTCATGATTTATATTATTTGGGGTTTGTCATTTGAACCTGCAGGGTCTTGGCATGGTAGTAACTGGGACTTTGCCTGTATTTAATCTCACCATGGATGGAAACTCACAGGTAACTGGTAGTAACATGTCAGGCTGAGTGTTTTTATGTTATTACATATTACATTATTACATATTGACATATTGCAGGTTACGGTCACTTTCTCTGTTTGCTAATGCAACATTTCAAAGGCAGGATTTAGCTCTGTTGTGTAATATGACAGAATACTTAATGGCAACCTTTAGAGGAATATTTCAATATTTTCTAACAATTAGATAAAAAGACTGATACTACTCATTACTGTACAGTAAATTTTAAACCACCAGTTAGCTTAACCTAGCATAAAGAGGAAAGAAGAGGGAAAAAATGACACAGGTTATTTGCTGGACTATTAGCCAAACTAAACTAAGATAAGATAAGCTAAGCCGAAATAACCAACTTTGCTTCATACTTACCATAGAGCTCTAAGAGTGGTATCAAGGTATTTCCTAAATCCTGAACTATTCCTATTCCTATTTAAATGTATTGCTGCTGTTGTCTTACCAGAATCAGCTGATATTAGGTGTCATGGGAGTTGACGTGCATCTTGATGAGATAAAGCGACTGACGCCACGCTACAATGTATGTACATCCCATTAGCACCACTATCAGTCACACATTTCCTCATTTTTATTTTTAATGGACAATACAAACACAGTATCACACATTATGTCTCATTTTTTGTCTCCTAAACAGCTTGGAGCCAACGGATACATATTTGCCATTGATCCAAATGGATATCTTCTCCTACATCCTAACCTCCAACCAAAGGTGATCTATATTTAACCTGGCAAAAAGCATTAAATTTACACTGTGGATAGTTGTTTTGAGAACCAGTGGGAATAGCCATTAGAGGTCAATTTAAACTGGGTACAGATTGACTACAGTTCATTGATGATCAGCATGCTATTTCACCTGTTTTACATGCGATGTGACTCTAATGTAAATGTCTTTTTCGCACTCACTCCTTTCAGCTTGTGAACCTCCCTGAACCTGTGACGCTGGACTTCCTAGACGCAGAGGTGGAGGACACCAACAAAGAGGAGGTGAGCACTTAGTGCCAAGTGGAACCGAAAAAGTTTCAGGCGTTTTTTGTTCCATGCTGTTTGTTAAGCTCATGTTCAAATTTATTCCTGGGCCGGTGAGCAACATTATCTGCCTCGGGACAATCTGCATACCAGTCCGCAGGGTCCTGTGCAGGTAACTTATAACTTATAACACTGTGTTTTCATGCTCTAGATCCGCCGACAAATGATTGATGGAAGACCAGGGGACATGCAGGTCAAAACACTGATCAAGTCGATTGACGAGGCACGTAATTTTTCTTTTGAAAAGCTTTTCATATTTCACCTCTTTAGTCTGACTGTAGCTCTCATGTAGAGTTCAGTGACATATCAAACAGCGTTTATTTATCAGGTCTAATCTGGGGTAACCTCTTATTGTTGCAGTATTGGCCTAGATGTCTCAGTTACAATACAGCTGGTTACCATTAAGTAGACCTGGTGACACCACATACTTTTATAGATTTACAATGCTGTTTAACAAAATGTAAAATTCCAAAAGTTTAAAGCTGAAATATTAATCACTGCAGAGCTGCTTCTAAGTCACCTTTGTCCTACTTTACTGAGCACTGCACACAACTCTATGTGGAGTAAGTTATGATACATTTGGAGAAATCATTTTTAACTCTCACTATGCTTTCATTTCCAAACAAGTGGTAAAGGTAACTGTGTAACACTCTCACCACGTGATCCATTCACTAGCTGTTGTAGTCCATGTTGGTGTAAAAACATATTGTAACTATCACTTTTTTCTACCGTTCGAAGTTGAAAATATAAACCCATTTGTCTTCCATTTGTTGTGTTTATAAATGTTATTGGTGTAAAGAAAACGCTGCATCAGTGTCATCAGTGTTAGCGCCTATATTAAAAGATATCATCACAGATTATGTTAATTGAATCTATGAGGGTTGTGTTCTGTGGGCTCAGCAGACAGTGAAATGTATCATTGCTTATATAAGATGGGAAAAACTGCAATATTAAAACCCAGGTTGCAAAAAAATCACAGTCACACCTCCACAAAACGACATTGCACACATGTTAAAGTAAAATTGGGTAACCTGTAGCCTGTTTACTTTGACTGAGTATTGAAATAACTCTTTTACTATAGAATTACATTGATGAGGTATACAGGGGTTACACCTGGACTCCTATCAACGGCACAGATTACAGGTGAGTGGCCGCGATGTTATGCATTATAAATAATACCCGATCAGCTGTGCCCTGGTGAGTGCTGCACACAGGGATGGATTCACTCATAAGACCCTTCCTCTCCCTGTCTCTCCTCATTCATGCGCCTTCCTGTTGGGATGCTGCCCCTTGCAGTCTTGGCTTGGTACTACCCCCCTACAATGATTACTACATCCAGGCAGACCTGAGTGATGTGATGCTGCAGCTCCAGTGTGAGTACCAGCGAGGCAGCGCTCTCACATATCTGTTTTTATATAGAGAAGTAAGATATACAATAGATGAGATGAAAAATATAACATCACCTCTCTGTGTTACAGATATGCAGTCGCTGCTGCCCAGCTCCTTTGAATCATCAGGACATGTGTTTCTAGCTCCACGGTGACTCTGATCTCTCCCTTCCCTCTCTTCATTTCACTCTTTCTTCTGTCTGTTAGTAAAGAAAACATCATTATTTATTTATGTTCTCCCTCTGCAGGGAGTACTGCAAGCGTCTGCACCTTTCTGACAACAACACCCAGTTTTTGCAGAACTTCCTTTCGCTCATTCTGGATATTTCTCCAGAATCTGATGAGTGTGAGTTACATGTGCTCTAACCGCTTTCAGCAGTAGTTTATCTGCCGCACCGCAGATACACCAATGAGATTATCTGCTTGTCTTTTTGTCTCAGGTGACCAAAGCCTCATCCACAACCTGATTTTGGATTCTAGGATTATTGGGCAGCTGGCCTCTCGTGTATGGAAGAACAAGGACCTGAATTCGTGAGTGAGCTTGTTGTTGCTCTGTACAGTGTATTTACACACCATCTACCGTGGCAAAAAAATGTGCCTCTGAGAAAGAGACACATCATGCAAAACACTGAATTTTCTAAGTCAAAACTGATTCTTACAGGTACGGCTTCCTGGCTGTGTTTGCATCCACAGATGGTGGAATAACGCGAGTTTTCCCCAACATGTGAGTAAGATTGATATACTTAAAAATTCACACAGAGAAATCTCACAAATATTCTATCTATTTTTTTTCCATATAACATTTAATGATTTGTGTTGTGTTTGTACAACAGAGCTGCTGAATTATGGGAGGAAGATCCTGAACCCTTTAATTCAAATTACTATAGACGGAGCCTCGACAACAGAGGTTACATGTTCAGAGCTCCACCCAGATCCTGTGAGTAACTGCAAAATGATGGTTAATTTCAGTTAAACCTGAACTCAAAATGATAAATTCAGCATTTATTCGCTTGTGACATACGACTGTAAGTTGTCATCAGCTTTTTAATTGCACGTTTTGTTCATGAACAGCTTTGGACGACCCTGTAGGTGCAGAAAACGGCACTCTTGGAATTCTGGTCAGTTCCGCTGTAGAGGTTAATTTAGGAGGCAAACTGCTCAAACCCGCAGGTAAGAAAAACACTTTCACGTGGAAAGTCACAACTTGATGTGGTATATTGAGCAATGTGGGGTTCTCAGCATTATCAAAAGTATATTTCAGCTACTTCTGCGCTGCCTCCTTGTTACTGTTTTTGGTCTGCTGCTGTGCATCTCATCATTCAGTGGTTGGAGTGAAGCTGGACATGGAAGCATGGGTCGACAAGTTTAAGATCCTGGCCAGCAACGTGTCAGACAGTCGTCAGGGCTCGCACAAGGTTCACCACAATGTCACTGTTTTACTTATAATCATTAATCACCCAAAGAAAACTGAATTTACTTCAACAAAAGTGACATTGTCTCATTACACATTTTGTTAAACAGTGCGGACCATCCAGAAGTTGCGAAATGGACTGTGAAGTGAACACTGATGTAAGAACCTTTTTGTCTCATTTATTTTACTCTCATATTAACACAACCACTGGACTGTGGCAAATTAGTTTAAATTTAGAGGTTTAGCTGTTTTTTACTGAGGGTCCTATTCAGGCAGTCAACTCACAGATAAAAGGAGCCCTTGTAAATGCTCACATCTCCAGTGCAAATTATACAATCCACAGCTGCCTGTATGTATGGACGATTAAGAGGGTGAGGATGTTTCAGGTTGTGAGACTGTGGACGATATTACCCTGTGGAAACAACTTCTTAACAAGTGTTTTGGTCAAATATTGAGGCCTAAAATTGTATTTTCTTTAAAAAGGCATAAAAAAGCAAGAAAAAAAAATCTATGAGGTGAGATTATTTCAACAGCTTTTCACACATACTAATTTATCTCAAAAATCCTCTTCAGTCCTGGAACCTTGATATTAGATCAGCGATTTGCCTTATTCTGTTGTGACGTTAAATAAATAGAAAACTTTGGGCAAATATACAGAAATAATCACTTTTTATAAAAATTCTTTTCTATAAAAATTATAAATTAGAAAGTTGTTTTTTGCAATATTAAATATCCATTTACTGTTAATAAATATCCTGCAGCATGTGTTAAGATATTGAATTTTCAGTTTCACAATCTGCTGTTTTCTCTCTAGTGATGTCATGCCAACCTTTATCCTGAGATTTTCTGCTGCTCTTCAATGATATACTAAACAGGTAAAGATGCTGCTATGTTAACTGTGTTGTTCTGTTGTCTGTAGGACCTCCTCTGCTATCTCATTGATGATGGTGGGTTTCTGGTTATGTCCAATCAGAGAGATCACTGGAAAAAGGTATGTCCTTGGATGTTTTTTTCTTCCTTCAGATTTTTAGTGAATTGGTTTTTGGGGTTTTGATAAACCCAGACACATTTTTGTTTTCATGATAGACGATGAAGTGTTGCATGTTTGTATCATGTCTCTCCACTGGATCAATAAAATATTCAGCTCAGCTGAATTCCCAGGAGGAGAATGAAACAAATGGAAACCAGTAATAAACTTTATGTTAAACCACCATGTGATGCTGTTTCCCCAAATATACCTGTCTTTCCTTTCTTTCATTCCATCACAGATCGGTCTTTTCTTTGGTGATGTGGACCCTTATCTGATGCACGCGCTCTACAACAACTCTATTTTCTCCCGCCGTCAGTCTTTTCACTACCAGTCTGCATGTGAACCAGTCAGCAGCAGCCACACCGGTGCAGCACCGAGAGGCATCTTTGTGGTAAGAGACGGACTGCAGATTTTAGACTATGGGACAGTTTAACATCTGCTTTGATCTCTTACTATACTCTGTGTCTGCAGCCGTCCATTGCTGACATCCTCAGCTTGGCCTGGTGGACGTCCACAGTGGCATGGTGAGACTTTGTTTACTGCAAATCAAATGGCACCAGGAGCATGTGAGCTGCCAACAATCTTAACTGTGTCCAGACTTCTGCACATGAAACCAGGAAGGAATTTTTTTTTTCATGCTTGGCAGCTACCGGTCCATGCTCGACTATTTTCAGCTCAGTGTCAATGTAGCACATGACATGTGTTAAACTCTAATTTATTGATGTTTCCAGAACATACTTTTCTTTAACAAGGTGCAATGTGACAACTATTTCAGGTCTGTGGTCCAGCAGCTACTGTATGGACTGGCCTACAACAGCTTGCTCTACCAAGGTTAAGCATCAACTCAATCTCTGTGTGTGTGTGTGTGTGTGTGTGGAAATATCTGCATGAAGTGATGGATTAATTGCTTTTAGTTTGATTATAAAAGGATAATAAATAGATTTATTTTAAAAAGCAAAATCCACAAAAATATGTGTAATCAATCAAAAATCAGTGTTCCAAGTATATACAGCAGTTTATTTGCATTTTGGCCTTATTTTTCCTTATTTCCTTATTTTTAATGTCCCCAGTAAATTAGGACTCAACAACAGTGTTCTTGCACCAGGAAACAACAACAACTTTAGGATGAATATGTACATAAAATCTGTGTGAAAACGAATGTAAACCAAAATACAACAACAACTGCTAAAACTAAAATTATGAGCTTTAGGAATGTTTCACAAATGCCACATAAAATACTGAGTTTATGTGTGTGTTTGCCTTTTAGACGATGTCCTAGTTGAAGGTTTTGAGACAAAAGAAAGCAGCTGTGTGACCATCCAGAGCCAGTTCTACTTCACAAACACCACCAACTCCTACAACGTGCTGCAGGACTGTGGAAACTGCTCACGGTGTGTTTTCTGGAGCGTCAGCAGAATATGTTAGCAGTGTGCCCTCAGACATGCACTGTACATATGGAATCAGCTAAATATCCATCACTGTCTCCTGTAGGCTGTTCCACGCGAAGCGGATAGAAAACACCAACCTGCTCTTTGTTGTTGCTGAGACGCTTCCCTGCAGCTCCTGTGAGATCGAGAGATTGACCCAGGTGAGGACGGAGTGTATCCTTTCTGTGCTCACACCCTCTGTGGTGCTTTAATCTGTGCTGAGGGTGGAAAGTTCATCCATCTTGTGCGGCCGGTTGAGTCCACTGTTACTGTTACCTCCCTTAAGTAAAAACCAACAGTTCAGGAGGAGAATCCGTGTGAAGTACTGAGCAACGCACGATATCGTAAAGGCCCGACTTCCTGCTTTGACTACAGTGCCTTAGTAAGTATGTTCACTTGATTGACAAGTTATTAGGAACAACTCGCTAAAACGAATACAACAATCCTGCAATAAATCCTTCTACATCAAGGTTATAATGTTCAGTTTTTATTGAGAGCTGTTTTAGAGATGTTTTGATTCATCTC
This sequence comes from Seriola lalandi dorsalis, assembly GCF_002814215.2. Taxonomy (NCBI): domain Eukaryota; kingdom Metazoa; phylum Chordata; class Actinopteri; order Carangiformes; family Carangidae; genus Seriola; species Seriola lalandi. The sequence continues at coordinate 1,219,746 of NW_019525075.1, forward strand.
CATGATAATTTTGGAGCACGATGTAGACTGTGGTGCTGTTGAACTGTTGCATCATACAGAGATGTGTTTCTATTATTTAGCCTACCTGCTACAAAACAACAGAAAACACCTGTCCATAGAAATATATGTTTTCCAAGCATATAAATGATATTTTGTAGAGAAATTTTTATCACATGAAGAATAACTTCATTTTACCCGCCGAAAATGTCAGTGTGTTTGCTGTTTGTTTTTTGTTATCCTGATAACCTCTGCCACTCAGAGATCTGTGTCCTCCCAACCTTTTATGAAACTCCTTTTGTTAGTGACTCTCTACTTAGCTATCATGGTTTGTAGCTACACATTTGGAAAACCTGAAAATCATTTATGTAGTTCCTGGAAAAAAACAAAAACATTATCTGACTCAATATAGATAAATCTATGAATGTTACATCTCATTTTTATATGGTGATGAACATGCTGTAGTAATTTTTTTTTTTTTTTTTTTTTTTTTTTTTTTTAAAGGAACTACATTAATGAGCTCAGCTTAGTTAGCTAATGCTTATGTGGCAGAAGTCAGCTGTCAACCAAGATAGCTAGTCTGCAAGCTAATAAAGCACAGACTAACTTACAAACAGAATTTCATAAAGTTTCCTGAAACTTGGAGAGTAACCAAAACTCTATTTATCTACTCTAGTTTGGCTGCTCTGTGTCTTAATCCTTACTATTGTCTCTGTGCTAGATTATTCTTTGTGTGATAATAATCACTACTGTAATTTATATGCTTGAAAAATAAGCTTTTCTGTCGATGAAATGTTCCATAGCATGCTGAAGGCTGAGGCACAGATTCCATATATGAAGTGCAAACAACCACAAGTGCTACTGCTCCATTTGCTCTGGAAAAGAGGATTTATTGTTGACTCTCTTTGCAGGAAAACACGTCAGAGTGTGGACGGGGTCATTCTCTGGAGTCCTCCATAGGAGTCCTTCTCTTTATTCAGCTTATTCTGCCTCTCTTTCATCTCTGACACGTGCAAACATCTTTCATCTCTTTGGGTTAAGGCTCGGATCTACTGAAGGTCAGATCAAACAGCAACTGCAAAATCCTTTTTCTTTTTTTCTTTTTTTTTAATCTACAAAAAGCACACGATGCATTGTGCTAGTGGTAAAAAAGTACCTGGATCAGCTCTTTGTTATTTTTTTGCCTTATTGCATATGCATTTGTTGGTGTTTGAGGGCTTAAATGCAAAATATAGGTAAAGAATGTGTTGAGTGTGCATGCTACTTACACTAGGACAAGCATGTTTGAAATTTTTTGCACATGGGCTCAGCCACATAATCAATCACGCAAAAAGTCAGGGAGGCAGCCTAAATATACTTTTAATAGGCCAATAAATAAGCAACCTGCTGGAATAGATGTACTGAAGGGAGGTTATCATAACATACCGTAGGAATACTTTGTATCAGGTAAAAGTCAAAATTTAAAAATAAATAAAATAGTCCCTAACATATTAATATGGAAGCAGCATTTTGATGTTGTAACTCGTCAAGATGGAGCTAATTTTCACTACTTTATACACTGCTGAGTATTATGTCTGTAACAATCTATTTAATAAAATTTTCTGTGTAAAATCGTAAAATGAGAAGTAAGAACTTCTGTCAATTATGTAGTGGAGTAAAAAGTCCAATATTTTTCTCTACAATATAGTGAAGTTGAATAATTAAAAGTGCTCTGTGCAGTTAAAGCTTCTGTTTACATGCGCAGTTCAAAACTAGGGCCCACTTACAAAAGCATGGCTCTACGAGTGGTCGGAAACTCCACATGGTACCTTTTTAAATAGCATAAAGTGGAAATACTTCAGTAAAGTACAAGCAACCACAACAATACACCCAAAGACAGTAGCATACTAAATGGTCTACATTTAAATACAAAGCTGGACACGCCTGGTTTTTATTCAGAGGATTTCACAGTTGAGTGATTCAACTGCTTTCATGAGACATTATTCTGAGTTTTTAGATCTTTGATTGTATAGTATTGTTAAACAACTCTGAATCTGCTGTAATTTATTTAAATTTTTGTTGGTATGGATTTAAAGTTTTCATACAGTACAACTCCTGGGTAAAGCAGTCCTCGGCATTTCCACAAATGACAATTTTACATGTGCACACCACACATTGAGATAACTGCTGCAGCATGAGCATGTAAATAAATAGACAATAAATAGACAGAATTGGCTGCTGGTTTAGCTTTAGGGTTCAAACTCCCACCTGTAGTTCGCTCAGACACTGCTTGTGGCAACTTTAGCTTTTGTTGGCTTAAAATGAATTATCTACTCCTGTTTTCTTTTGCATGTGGGGTCCTGGTAACGGTTGCTGTACATAAAGGAGTAATGCACGTAGAGCTGTTTCTAGTCAATAGTAGATCCGGGCCTGAACCTCACATTCACTTCAGTGTCTTTCAGTCCACCTCTGACCTTTGCCAAGACAATTTCAGTATTATAAATTGTATCATATGTGACCCAGAATGATTTCTTGCTGCCATTTTTGTCTCTTAAATCTCTTTAAATCCAACAGACAGAATTTCTGACAGAAGTTAGATGATTGAGAAGAGTTTTTTTTTTTTTTCTCCTAAAATTATTTTCTCAGAGCACTTTGACACATGAGACAACAGATCAGAAAAGCCAGTATGATGAGTTATACCAGTGTTAGACCTTCAGCAAGATTTTGTGACTTTTCATGACACACATCAGTGATAAAACATCCATGTAGTTTAATTGTGATACAAAGATTGTTTAAGTCAGGGTTTGTGTTGTTGAAATGCTTCCACAGATGCGGGGTATGATCTTGAAGTGCTTCCAGTCAGTTCCAGTAAGAGGTTGTTAAAAGATGTAAAAATCAAACAGAAGACCAAAATCATCAAACATTCATTGATTTTGAGTAGAAGTGCATCCTCAATTGACTATAATATTTAAGAGCAGGTGAAACTGCGCAGTGTTTAATGCAATAATTCTATTATAATTGGATACTTTATTCTAGCAGTGATATTTGGTTTGTGATCAAATGAAGAGTAATTCAAATGCAGTGTTATCTGTGTAGTCCTATAGCACACAATGTGCAGACGTCTGTGTGTGGCCGACATGTTTTTAAATGTGTTTGTTGTTTGATTGATGGGAAGCTCTTTGTCCCTGTTTTTGTATCTTGTATCATCACTATTTGTCAAATCTGAATTTATGCACTTATGTATGCTTCTGTATGGGGAATGTAGCTTCTGAACAGCTTTCGGTGTTACCAATATATTATTAGTATGTGATGCTTTTTGACCCTGAGTTGAGATTCCCCTGATGTCTCATTGAAAGTGATGATTCTCTGTGGTAGAATATTTTCATTTTATCATGCATACCTCGTCTTCACAGCGATGTCTGATTCAACTTTTTATAACATGATGGAGCTGTAAGACTTACCAGTTTAGTCACAGTGAGCTGTCTGCCCAGTGCTGAATGTATGGGCTCATTACTACATGAGCTACAAGTTGTTTTTTTTTGTTTTTTTTAAATCTTTATTTATTTATTTTACCAAACTCCATTTATAGTTTAATATGACAAACAATCTTTTTAAAGATGTTTAAAAACACGTAAGACATACAGAAACAAATTGTTCTTCCTCATCAAAAAATCCTGATTCTTAGAAAATGCAAATCTTTTTTGCTTCAAAAGTTTAACTGCTGGACACAAGTCATCTCCTACTTTACTATTAAGTCTGTTCTCAATATATGTGCATTGGAGGATCCAAGTTTCCACATGACACTGGAGGGAGTTGATTATTGATTATTGGCCCCAAACTAATTATGATGTCACAAATCATGCTTGTGTACACACATGTTAAAGTCTGATTTACAAAGAATGAAATTTTCCCTCTTCAAAAGATGTTTGTGAAATGTGAAAACTGCCTTCTAATGTCGAACTCCGCACATACATCATTCTTCACAGTGGAGGTCAAACATCTAGGTAAAAGCAAGAAAATCTATTTTGAGTGGAGGAGGACTTTAAACCACTTTAAAGCAACAAAGACTGACAGTGGTAGAGACTTTGTGACCTCAAAGTGTATCCATAAAGAGTTATGCATGATAAAACCCTGAAAACATTTTCCCACAGTGACTTATCAGCCCCTCACTCTGGTTACAGAGTTAGTGGGAGATATTTTTAAAAAGCTTTTCTGACAAAATATTTGTAAAATGCTATTTCCCCCCCCCCCCGTCTGCCAGGGTGCTCCACCCTGCAGTGCCTTGTTGCACTTGTTTTGGATGGCAGGAACATTTGGTTCTTAGCTGTGGAAGTTCATCCTGCAGGCCATGTGACAGACACACTTGAATTTCAAGGGTTGCTATGGTTCAACTCTAAATGGACTCCTTGGTCAGCGATTATATATTAAAAAAAAATGCTCTTCATGAACTTAGATTTTTAAAGAGCACAACAGAAGTGTGTTGAGCAGCTGGCCTCCCCTCCTGCCTTCTCATGGACAGATGTTTGTCGATGCGATGAGAACAAACCCTGCTGCCCTTCTGCTTCGTGTCGTTTCTCTCTACACTGTGGTTCAGCCTTGAATCAAAGCACAGACACTGTCCATTTTCATAGGTTTCTACTTCGTCCCATCTGCACACTGTATATTCTGTATTTGAAGCCTGTTGGAAACATGTACTTTTCCATTAGGAAACGAGTGAATGTTTATGTACAGTATACCTACTGTTGTGCTTCTCTACTGTACCCCAGCATGGTGGGGACCTGGAGAAACAGATTAAAGCTCAACACTGTTTGGAGACCTCAGTTAAAAAATAAAAAAAACCCACTGCAACAAAAAACTAACAACAACAAAAAAAAAGCTTTTACTCTGAGACCTGCAGTCGGGTCATATTGCATTATTCAAACAACACTGTTGTACATTGACGGAAAGACATTTTGTGGAACTCTTTATAGCCTACAATATATTACTACTGTTGAGGTCAGTGTTGTAGTTTTGTTTTAAATTATCAGTATTTATTTGCATGATATTTTGGACGATTTACAGATTTGTGTACATAGCCTGATGGATATTTTACATTCCTGTCCGCATCCAGCTCTCCATCACTCTGGGGAGACGCGATGGCGCCCTCTGTGGATATTTCGGGTGATGTGGAGGCCTCAGAGCTCTTTGCTGTGTGTAAACAAATGAAGCTGAAAGTTTGACTTCAGTGAAGCCTACAATAACTGTCAGTGTTTGCAACTTAGGTGTTTTGCCGCAAGTAAAAAGCACAGAGATGTTAAGAGTTATGAGCAACATACTGCCTGATCAAACTTTTGTCATTTACTTATGAAAAATGTCTCCAAGTGACATAAAAACGCTGATAATGATTTATGCATTTAAAGGCTGTACAACAACCAAACAAGGCAGTGGCATGTGTGGGGATTAATGAACTTTGTTTATAAAATAGATTTAAATGTTGCTTATTTAATTTATATATGTATTATTTTAGTTATGATTGATTTATTTGGGTATTGTGAAGAATATTTGTATTGAGCAGAAAGGAACTGAATGTGATTGAAGCTTGTGTGGGCACAATAAGCAGTTTACAAGAAAATCTGCAAAACAAACAAAAATATATATATTTACTGTATGTCTATGTCATTTTATTTGCTGAGTATCAAAAGATAAGAATGTTAATGTTTTTGCTGTAACTTTGCTTTTCGTTTTGCTGACGTTGTCGTTTACTCGGGACAGTTTCCTCTCTTTGTGCCAGTCTCCAACGCCACCTCATTTTTGTACAGACGATGTGAAGCAGTCTGCAGAAGATGAAGGTTAACTTTGTAAAGATTTTGTCAGTCACATTACAAAATAGATATTTAAATGTTTATATCTTTGGTGATTAAATGCTATTGATATTTTTCACTTCAGCTCTGAATTGTTATTGTTTCATCATTGATTTATGATTTTTTTTTTATCACCACTCATGTTAATAATTAAACAGATGTAAAGTGGCCCCTGTGCAGATGGTCTCACAAATCCTCATACAACCATAATATTCTATACAGTAGAAGGCTCCTCAGTCCAATTTACTAAAGGACAGAGCTTTAAAGCCAAGAAGACCTGCAAATTGTTAAAGGTTTTACTTATTTTTAATTAATTAGACAAATATTCTTTATTTATATTATTTTCAGAGTAATCTTTCCTCTCATCATAAAAGACACCACGAAATCCAAGTGAAGCAGAAAGAATGAAAGTTTGAAGAAGTTAAAAAGTAATTAAGCAGAAAAACAGAGTTTTCTTCCAGTGGCGGTTCTAGCTTGTATGGTGCCCTGGGCAAATACCCCCTTCAGTCCCCCCTCATCCAGCTACAATACAGACACACTATTCTGCACAAACTAACTAACAGGTTATCATAACTTTTAAAAACTAAATAAATGATACCAATTATACACAATCATAAATACCAAAATAAAGTAAAAAGAATAGAAAGATTCTCTGTCTCTTATACACTGTTGCACAGAAAGTTGGAATAAAATATTTTTTTACCTCTTTCCATGAAATAATTGTGACAGTGTGATTTATTTCATTTCACCTGGGTAATTGGGACACATAATGTAATCATTGCACCTGGTCAAAAGTGATTACTGATGCATTTAAATAGGAATAAACAGAGGATTGTGTCTGAAAACAAAATTATTCCAACTTTATGGGCAACAATGTATATACAAAACAACAAGGGACACAAGGGAACCTAATTAACCTGCACACTTCAAACAAGACACACACATTTTAAATTGCACAACTGTCATGTCTCTCTCTCTCTCTCTCTCTCTCTCTCTCTCTCTCTCTATATATATATATATATATATATATAGATATATAGATATATACATACATAGTATTATGAATTAATTGCGTAGCTATTCTCGGTGTAGCTATTCCTGGTGTGACTGATTTTACTAATTGCATTAGTGCTGTACATAGATAGAAATGCACTATTTCATAGATTCCCCCACTCCAGTGGGGAGACGTGTGGCCAGATTACCCCCATGGCATAATATCTGAATTTACATTCACATGTACATATATGTACATGTGTTGAATTTTCCATATATGAAATATGTGTACATATGAGGTAAAATCATAGCTTATGTATGTAAAAATTTAGATATGAAACCATATATCGTGTTTTGACATGTATGTCTAGCTAATGGAAACATGTATTTTTAGTATGTCTGTTTATATTATATGTTACATTAATATACATCCATCCCATAGCCTGTTAGTATATGTTCATATTATTTATGTGAATATAAAAGATAGACATGTATGTTTAAAATTAAGAAAATCATATACAAACATATATAATTTCAATAAGGATTTTGTTTTAAAAAAGTGGATTGATTTTATACTAATATAACTGATTATATCCTCTTATAGGTGACACATATGTCAACATTATGCATAGTATACTAAGGCATAAAAACGTAATAGTATAGTAAGGCATAAAAAGTCAGAAAAACGTCACAGTATAGTAAGGCATAAAAACATCGTAGTATAGTAAGGCATAAAAAGTCATAAAAGAGTCAGAGTATAGTTAAGCATAAAAAGTAATCAAAACATTATAGTATAGTCAGGTATAAAAAGTGATGAAAACGACATAGTATAGTAAGGCAAAAAATGTGAAAAAAACGACATAGTATAGTATGGCAAAAACTTTTTAAAAATGACAAAGTGTAATAAAGCATAAAATCATCAGAAAACCTCATATTATAGCAAGGTATGAAGACGTCATAGCATAGTAAGGCCCTAAAAGCAAAAAAAAAAACAACATAGTATAGTATGGCAAAAAACGTGAAAAACACCATAGTATAATAACCAATAAAAACATCAATAAAATATCATAGTATAGTAAGGTATGAAGACGTAATAGTATAATAAAGCTCTAAAAGTGAAGAAGACACATAGTATGGTATGAGAATTTTTTTTTTAAAAATGACAAAGTATAATAAAACATCAAACCATCAGAAAACATCATATTATTGCAAGGTATGAAGACGTAACAGTATAATAAAGCCTTAAAAGTACAAAAAACGACATAGTATAGTATGGCAAAAAAACTGAAAAAAATGACAAAATATAATAAAGCATAAAACCATCAGAAATCCTCATATTATCGCAAGGTATGAAGCAGTCATGGTATAATAAGGCCTTAAAAGCAAAAAAAAAAAGACATAATATAGTATGGCAAAAAACGTGAAAAAACGACATAGTATAGTATGGCAAAAAATTCAAAAAAATGACAAAGTATAATAAAGCATAAAACCATCAGAAAACGTCATATTATCGCAAGGTATGAAGACGTCATGGAATAATAAGGCCCTAAAAGCAAAAAAAAAACAGTATAAAGGTGAAGAAAACGACATAGGTCAGTATGGAAAAAAACATGAAAAAAATTACAAAATATAATAAAGCATAAAATCATCAGAAAACGTCATATTATCGCAAGGTATGAATACGTCATGGTATAATAAGGCCCTAAAAGCAAAAAAACAACATAGTATAGTATGGCAAAAAACGTGAAAAAAGTATATAGTATAATAAGTGTAGTAAGTAAGTTTCATAAAAATGTCTTGGTGTACTCAAGCCTAGAAGCCACATATAGCTGTATATTCTCAAAGGGAAATGGGATTCATTAAAGTACTTTGCAGAAAGTTTCCAAGTGGGGTTTGAACTCTGCACCTTCTCATTGGGAGTCCACAGCTTTAACCACTGCACTGCGATGCTAGTGCTTAAGAGGACATCATAGTCAGAGTCTCAGACATAAAAGTCTAGGAAGGTGCTAAGGAAAATGGTATCCAGGCTAAAAAAGGTCATAGTATATAAGGCATAAAAACATAGAAAAACTTCATAGTATAGTAAGATATGAAGACGTCATAGCATAGTAAGGCCCTAAAAGCAAAAAACACAACATAGTATAGTATGGCAAAAAAAACTGAAAAAATGACAAAGTATAATAAAGCATAAAACCATCAGAAAACGTCATATTATCACAAAGTATGAAGACGTAATGGAATAATAAGGCCCTAAAAGCAAAAAACACAACATAGTATAGTATGGCAAAAAAACTGAAAAAATGACAAAATATAATAAAGTATAAAACCATCAGAAAACCTCATATTGTCGCATGGTATGAAGCCGTCATGGTATAATAAAGCTCTAAAAGTGAAAAAAACGACATAGCATAGTATGGCAAAAAACGTGAAAAAAGGACATAGTAAAGTATGGCAAAAATTGTTAAAAAATGACAAAGTATAATAAAGCATAAAACCATCAGAAAACGTCATATTAGCGCAAGGTATGAAGACGTCATGGTATAATAAGGCCTTAAAAGAAAAAAAATTGACATAATATAGTATGGCAAAAAAACGTGAAAAAACGACATAGTATAGCATGGCAAAAAAACTGAAAAAATGACAAAATATAATAAAGCATAAAACCATCAGAAAACTTCATATTATCGCAAGGTATGAAGACGTCATGGTATAATAAAGCCTTAAAAACCAAAGAAAACAACATAGCATAGCATGGCAAAAAATTGAAAAAATTACAAAATATAATAAAGCATAAAATCATCAGAAAACATCATAGTATGGCAAGGTATTAAGAGGTCATGGTATAATAAGGCCCTAAAAGCAAAAAAAAACAATATAAAGGTGAAGAAAACGACATAGCATAGTATGGCAAAAAACGTGAAAAAACGACATAGTATAGCATGGCAAAAAAACAGAAAAAATTACAAAATATAATAAAGCATAAAACCATCAGAAAACGTCATATTATCGCAAGGTATGAAGACATCATGGTATAATAAGGCCTTAAAAGCAAAAAACACAACATAGTATAGTATGGCAAAAAAACAGAAAAAATGACAAAGTATAATAAAGCATAAAACCATCAGAAAACGTCATATTATTGCAAAGTATGAAGCAGTCATGGTATAATAAAGCTCTAAAAGTAAAAAAAAAACGACATAGTATAGTATAGCAAAAAACGTGAAAAAACGACATAGTATAGCATGGCAAAAAAAATGAAAAAATGACAAAATATAATAAAGCATAAAACCATCAGAAAACGTCATATTATCGCAAGGTATGAAGCCGTCATAGTATAATAAAGCTCTAAAAGTGAAAAAAACAACATAGTATAGTATAGAAAAAAAACGTGAAAAAAGGACATAGTAAAGTATGGCAAAAATTGTTAAAAAATTACAAAATATAATAAAGCATAAAACCATCAGAAAACCTCATATTATCACAAGGTATGAAGCCGTCATAGTATAATAAAGCTCTAAAAGTGAAAAAAACGACATAGTATAATATAGCAAAAAACGTGAAAAAAGGACAAAGTATAATAAAGCATAAAACCATTAGGAAAACCTCATATTATTGCAAGGTATGAAGCCGTCATGGTATAATAAAGCCTTAAAAGGAAAAAAAACGACATAGTATAGTATGGCAAAAAACGTGAAAAAACGACATAGTGCGTAAGTTTCATAAAAACATCTTCATGAACTCAAGCCTAGAAGCCACAGATAGCTGAATATCCTCAAAGGGAAATGGAATTCATGAAAGTACTATGCAAGTGGGGTTTGAACTCTACACCTTCTCATTGGGCGTCCACAGCTTTAACCACTGCACTGCCATGCTAGTTCTTAAGAGTACATCTTAGTCACGATTAGTAAAAGTCTAAGGAAGGTGCTAAGGAAAATGGTATCCAGGCAAAAAAAGGTTATACTATAGAAAGGCATAAAAACGTCATATTATAGTAAGGCATAAAAAGTCATAGTATAGTAAGGCATAAAAAGTCATAAAAACGACATAGTATAGTAAGGTATGAAAACGACACAGTATAGTAAGGCATAAAAAGTCATAAAAATGTCACAGTATAGTAAGGCATAAAAATTTCAAAAAATGTCATAGTATAGGGAGGTATAAAATTGTCAAAAAATTTCATAGTATAGTAAGGCATAAAAAGTAAAAAAAAAAGTCATAGTATAGTTAAGCATAAAAAGTAATCAAAACATTATAGTATAGTCAGGTATAAAAAGTGATGAAAACATCGTAGTATAGTAAGGCATAAAAACGTCATAGTATAGTAAGGCATAAAAAGTCATAAAAATGACATAGTATAGTAAGGTATAAAAACGTCATAGTATAGTAAGGCATAAAAAAGGCAAAGAACATCATAGTATATTAGTGCGTTCAGTGGCACAGTGGGTTGAGCAGGCGCCCCATATGTAGAGGCCACAGTCCTCGTTCCAATCCCGCATCGGATGGCCCTTTACTGCATGTCATTTCCCCTCTTTCTGCCTCCCCATTTCCTGTCTCTCTGTACTGTGCTGTCCAATAAAGGCATAAAAAGCCCCAAAAAATATATTTAAAAAAAAAAAGTCATAGTATAGTAAGGCATAAATAGTCAAAAAATGTTGTGGACAATAAGGCATAAAAATGTCAAAAAACATCATAGTATAGTAAGGCATAAGAAAGTCATAGTATATTAGGGCTTAAAAAGTCATAGTATAGTAAGGCATAAAAATGTTAAAAACGTCATAGTATAGTATGTCAGAAAAATGTGGGCCCTCTGTGCTAGTCATTTTAAAACCATGTTGGAGCTTTGGTTTGGTTGTGTTGTTTCTGTTGCTGCACCATACAACATTCCATTCACACACTTCTTCACACATGCACTCACTTACACTGCTGATTTTACAGATTACACATGCCATTGTTAGTTTAAGTTCTTCTCCTAAATTTATTGTCTGTTTTTTTTAAATAAAACATTTGTTAATTCTCTTGTCTGTGTCCCTCCTTTGTCATGGCCGTGCTGCCTGGTTTGTGACATAAGGCATAAAAAGTCATAATATAGTAAGCAATAAAAAAGTAAAGCATAAAAAAGTCATAGTATATTAAGGTATAAAAAAGTCATATGATAGTAAATCATAAAAACCTCATAGTATAGTAAGGATAAAAAAAGTCACATTATATTAAGGCATAAAATTCATAGTATAATAAAGCATAAACTACACACAGAAATGCCCCAGGCCAGGGAAGTCATTGTATAGTAAGGCATAAAAAAGTCAATTAGCATTGACAGTTAACCTAATGTGCATGTCTTTGGACTGCAGGAAGAAGCAGAGTGCACAGAGAGAATCCACACAGGCACAGGGAGAACATTCAAACCCCACTCAGAAGGCCCAGGGATTCGAACTCAGAACCTTCTCACTATGAGACGACAGGTCTAACCATTGTACCGCTGTGCCAACCCATAAATAAATCATAGTATAGTAATTCATAAAAAGGTCATATTATTTAAGGCATTAGAGTCACCAATAAACCTAATGTGCATGTCTTTGGACTTTGTGTAGTCATAGTGTAGTAAGGCATAAAAACATCACAGTATTGTCAGGGTTTTGTGCTTTTAAGACCCAAAATGCAGACCATCCAAAAGTGAAGGTGGAAAAAGATGTTTTATTAAATAACAAAAAGGGAAGCTTACAAACAGAACACAAATCCAAAATAAACCAGCAAGGAACAAAAAAAACAGAAAATTCAAGAACTACAGAAAACACTGGAGAACAATGAATGGGAACACTGGAGTGAAATAGTACAACCGGGAAAAGCAGAATACAGGAACAAACAGGAGTACCATGGCAAACGGGACAAACTGACAAAGACTTATGGGTGTACAGAGACTAAATAGACAAGGGTAATTGAACACAGGTGAATCACATTAGGGTGGGTGAGACAACCTACTAGGAGGGAAACAGTACCAATCCAGGAAGTAAATAATGTAAGACCCACAAGGCAAGTGATTACAAAATAAAACAGGAAATAAATCAAATCCAAAACAATCAAACATAAAGTGTCCAAAAGAATCCAAAGTCCAAAAGTGTCAAAACAAAAAGTGTCCGTCATTCAAACCATGACATGACTCTGTGGATCTCTCATCCCTCCATGGGGAGACAGAGAGAGGAGAGGAACAGGGCTAGAGAAGGAGCTCGAGGGCCGGACAGACAGGCAGGGCACCTCTAGGGATGGCTCTGAGGCCGAACAGGCAGACTGGGGAACTCAGGAGGATGGCCCAGAGGCTAGACAGACTGGGGAAGCTGCATAAGAGAAAATCGGCTGGGGTGAAGGCAGGACCTCTCTGGAGGTTGAGCTGGAGACCGACACGCAAGACCGAGTTTCTCCGGAGGACGAAGGCTGGTCCCCTCGGGAAGCTGAGTAGGAGGGCGACAATGAAGGCAGATCCCCTTGGGAAACCGAGCATGAGGGCGATGACGAAGGCAGGACCCCTCAGGAGGCCGAGCTGGAGGGCAGAACCACTGGTAGAGCCCCTCTGGAGGGCGAGCAGGAGGCTGGCATCGCAGGCGGATCCCTTCTGGAGGGCAGGCAGGAGTTGGCCGGACTAGTGACTGGGGACCAGGTGCGGGAGGCAGCCATACCACCAACAGGAGATCAGGAGCAGGAAGCAGCTGAACTGCCGACCAGAAACTAGGGTTTGATGTAGGCCAGGCCACCAACTGGGGGTCAGGAGCTGCGGACATCCGGACCACCAGCCGGAAATCAGGAACAAAGGGTGGCTGAACCGGCAACAGAAAACCAAGAGCTGAGTTTGGCCAGACCGCCATTCGCCAACAGGTCAGTGACAACTCGAAACCAAGCACACAAGGGAAGTGATTTCAAAATAAAATAAAATCAGATACAAAACAATGAAACATAAAATGTCCAAAACAATGAAACATAAAAATGTCCAAAACAATGAAACATAAAATGTCCAAAAGTATCAAAACAAAAAGGGTCTGTCATGCAAACCATGACAAGTATAGTAAGTCATAAAGACGTAGCACCTTCTCACTGTGAGGCGACAGTTGGACTACCGTGCTACCTCATAAATAAATTACAGTATAACAAGGCATAAAACGTCATAGTACAGTAAGGCATAAAAAGTCATTGCAAGGCATAAAAATGTCATACTATGAAAGGCATAAAAAAGTAATTGCATAGTGAGGCATAAAAAAGTCAGTTAGAGTTGCCAATTAACTTAATGTGAATTTTTTTTGGGCTGTGGGAGGAAAGAAAACTGATCGCACAAATGTAATAATTTTTTTTTTGCGAGTGCCCTGCCACCCCACAACAAGATGCCCATGTCGCCCATATCTAAATCCACCACTGTCTTCTTCACAGGATTTGTACATGAAAAGTAAACAGTTAAGAAATTCAGGGTTGAGGCAGCATTTACTGAAAAAGGAGCCTTTAAAGGAGCCCATGATATTAATTTAGTGTTTGTCTCTGGATTACTGACAGTGTAATGTATGAAATCAATCTTAAGCATTTATTAATCTTTTGATTATTTTTTCAATTATTGTTTACCCTATAAAATAGCAGAAAATAGAAAATAATAGCCACCAGAAGTTCCAAGCGTTGAAGGAATCATGAAATATTTGACAATTTTTGTCTGACAAAACAATTCAATGATTATCAAAACTGACTGTTGCTGATTTATTTTCTGTAAATTGACTTGTCAATTAGCCGACAAATCATTTTATCATTGAATGAAAGTGGGCTGTTGTACTTTGTTTAGTTCCTCCTTCTCAGTCTTTTAACACTGAGCCTGCGACAAAAATATTTATATGGGCCCTTAAATGAGGTACAGGTATGGTTAGTCAGATTCTTAGAGAGTCAGTTATGTCCTGGCAGGAGACTGTAGGTTTACAACGCAGTGCTCTTGGGTGAAGTGAAGCTCCTGAAGGCTTCATTACTCCAGTATATTCCAGCTGGCATTATCTAATGCAGAGAGACTTCTGTGTCAGCTGTTGAGGATTAAAACATGAATTTTGGGCGGCCTGGTGAGGACCAGAAAAGAAATCCAAGAGTCAAGTCTGGTGTACATTTGCTCCCAGTGTCAGTCAGTAAGGATATCAAACAGTAGGCTGGGGTTTTCAAAGGAAACATGATATGTCACTAGCTACTGCCACAGACACTTACAGTTATGGGTGTGGGGTTTTGGGATGTTTTGGCTTCTCCGATTCAATAAACCAGCACTCCTGCTTGTCAGCTGCTCTCAATAGCCTTGCTTGGATAAGTGATACCTTCTATCCAGCAGGCATACTGGCATCATTATGTGACTCAAAGAGAAATACACTGTCTGATTTAGCCATGATATCAGAGCATCAGTGTTTGGCAAAGCCGTTTAAATCTTATTTTCATTTAATGCATCATGTGAGGTATAACCAACAAAGCTCAGAGGCTCCTGTCTCACAAGTTGAACATAAGAGTCAGTGAAGAGATGAAGCTTTCAGGAGAGACAAGGTTCGATGCTGCAGAGTATGAACTCCCTTTGGGTAAAACTGCTTTTAATTACATTGTTTTCAAGGATGAGCAGGTATAACTACCAGATAGATGGAAAACTAGTTTCAGCATCAGCTGTTGTATCTAAAACCTTTTTTATGTCTTACAAATATGATGACATACTATATTTCTACATATGTTTGCATTTCAAATTATTTTTCTGAAAAATTACGAAAAAAATGTTCAGTTGGTTGTGTTTGAAAGCTATGATTGATTACATACTTACAATTATGTACTAATTTAGCTCTTAATCTTCTATCAAAATCTGATATACTGTGGTCTTAAACTGGTCAATGACCGACAGAACTAGTGTGTAAATCAAGCTAATGATGCATCTCCCTGAGGTGGACATAAATGTTCATGTGTGTCTTTTTGTGAATCCAAAACTAAAGTAACATACCATCTTTTCTTGCCTGTTGATATTTATGCTTAAGACAGTAAAAGGACCAAAATACACAGTTTAAAGGGACAAATACTCATAAAATGTGCAACTGTCTCCTGTGTGTTAGGCACAGAGAGTCCTCTAACAATAACTGCACTAGTATAAAGTCGTGTCTGACTCACAATGAGCCAAAGATTCAGGAGCAAACAGGTGCAATAAGATCAGTGGTGGGAGAGAGGCAGCTGTCATTTGTCACAGTGTAAATGAAATGGCTCCCCAAAGAGGAAACACATAGTACTGAGCGGCTGCTGTGCTGCAGAGGACTGTGGAATTTATGTATCTTATTTATCTTTCTCTGCTGTCAGGAAGAGCAGTGATGTAACAAGCAAAACACGCTTCATCTTTACTCCCACTTGCCACTTCGCAATATTGATTAAACAATTAATGTCTTGGAAAAAACAATGCCTCTACCAAGAGTTGACATATGAGGGCTCCAGCTGTGTTGTGTAACAGCGTGTGTTGAATTTGCACTGCTGTGTAGGATGAACACTTCATTGCAGGTAGACCAAGTCAGAGAAGCCCTACAGGCTGCAGGTATGTGTCAGACAATGACGAAGATGTGTTTTTAAATTTAGTACAATTAAGTGAAAAGTTTTGTATTAAAGATAAAATAAAATAAAAATCGAAATAATATCTAAGAGTTGGCATTTGTTATTCCTTTTGTTGCAGCCCTAAGTTCACTCTCTGGTGGTATTTTTTAATATGCTCAATGAAATTAGAGGCTGACTTTTGTATTTGAATTAACCCTATTAAACTAGGTGTGTTTTATCAATCTGCCCACCACTTTCTCACTCACTGCAGAATTGTTCACCTCTCTAAGATGTAGGTATTCATCCTAATCTAAGTAAAACTTTTCATCTCATCACTGAAATGTAATGTTCTGATTAAGAAAACCTGATGAAGGCTCATGTGTCAAAAGACTGTCAAACAGATTGGAATTGTTCCTGGATGTTCATGTGGATGTTTTGCTCAGTGACACAGTACTGTCTCTCCCATGTTTACTACATTTCCTCTTACTCTACTCTACTCTACTTCTCAGAATGTTTTTCCGTCGTGACATGTGAAGATGAGACATGTAAGATGCACTTCTTTTTCTTTAACTCAGGGGTGGTGCTTCTTGTTTTTGTGGTGCAAAGAAACATTTAAAGGCGGCACATTGGCAACATATATTTATTGAATGTACACTACAATACTTAGTGAGAGCTGTTAAATAAAAAATCATATTTTATGATTTTCATCTATATCTCTCAAAGATGTTGCTGATTATTCTTCAGCGTCCTTTGCCTAAAATGGAGAGAAATAAAGATAATGAATATTCCACAGACAGGAAAACTATTCTGTCATGCAACACATGTTGTAGTTTTTCACTCTTGCCATTTAAAAAAAAAATTAAAAGGAAAAATTAAAAATTAAAAGAAAACAGTCACCAGTTAGAAATCTGGAGCAGTCCCACAACTGTTATGTATACTGCTTTCCTCTAACACAATAAAGGACCACTTGACATTTTACGGCTCGTTAATTGAGTTACATGTCTTACTTACTTTTCCAATTTCCCGACTCTTTGCTCTCAGCTTGTTGACCTGAGACTCAGCGATGTCAGCTCTCTCCTGAGCCTCCTCCAGCTCGTGCTGAACCTTCCTGTACCTGGAGAGATGAGTGTTGGCCTGCTCCTCCTGTGGGGAAATTCAACAAAGGAGCCAACAATCATGGAGACTGAAGATGCGGAGATGAACTGATTCTGGTAATTATGTTTTTTACTGTCAGACATTTTACAGACATAATGGAAGTGTGATGATATAGTTTTTTCAGTTTCAAGGCTTTTTTTCAAGCAATACAGTTAATAAGTTTAAACAAGTTTCTGACTTACAGCCTCCTCAGACTGCCTCTTGTAGGCCTTCACTTTCAGCTGCAGCTTGTCCACCAGATCCTGAAGTCTGTTGACGTTCTTCTTGTCCTCCTCAGTCTGCAGAACCAGGAATTCATAATTAAAATGTATTCATATGCCTCATGTCTGTACCAATCAATAAGAATAATAATAATAATGATTAAGAAATACCTGATAGGTGAGCTCCTTCACTCTTCTCTCATACTTCCTTACACCTTTGACAGCCTCTGCTCCACGTCTCTGCTCACCTTCAACTTCAGCCTCAAGCTCACGCACCTGAAATAAAACCAGTGTCTGCTGTTACTTGGAGGTAAAAATGTAATACTGAAACTAAAGTTGAGATTTGGTTGGCAAGCAAATTCATCTTTACCCTGCTCTCCAGTTTCTGGAGCTGCTTCTTGCCACCCTTCATGGCCAAATTCTCAGCCTCATCCAGACGGTGCTGCAGGTCCTTCACTGTCACCTCCAGGTTCTTCTTCATCCTCTCCAAATGAGCGCTAGTGTCCTGCTCTTTCTTCAACTCTTCTGCCATCATGGCAGCCTATAACACGACAACCATGACTACAGACATTCCTCCAATAACAGAAAGAAGGAAGGAGCGATATCTGAATCATTTTGACTCACATCAGTGATGGCCTTCTTGGCCTTTTCTTCAGCATTTCTTGCTTCTTGAACAGCATCTTCTACTTCACCTTGGATCTGGACAAGGTCAGCCTCCAGCTTCTTCTTAGTGTTGATAAGGCTGGTGTTCTGTTATAAAAGAAGCAACAATGAAATTTCATGTATTTAGCTGTAGAAGAACAAAGTTTCAATTCTTGCTTGTCAGCTTTTGAGGGTACCTGAGAGTGCAGTAGTCCCACACGTTCGCTGGCATCAACCAGCTCCTGTTCAGCCACTTTGCGGCCTCTCTCCGTCTGCTCCAGTGCAACTCTCAGCTCCTCAATCTCAGCCAGCATCAGGTTGTTCCTGCGCTCCACCATGGCAACCTGCTCTTTCATGTCTTCCTGACTTCTAATGGCTTCATCAAGATGAAGCTGAGCATCCTAAATTGTAAAACATTGATAGCTATATAAGCAAAAATATTGAGTTACTTTCTAGAAAGCAGAAATGCTCTGCTACAAATCCTTAAGATACCTTGAGCTGTCCTTGCACGTTTCGCAGCTGTTTCTGGGCTTCAGCTGCCTGGCGGTTGGCATGACTCAGCTGAATCTCCATCTCATTGAGGTCTCCCTCCATCTTCTTCTTGATTCTCAGGGCATCATTTCTGCTCCTGACCTCAGCGTCCAACGTGCTCTGCATGGACTCAATCACTCTCTGGCTGTTCCTCTTGATCTGCTCAATCTCCTCGTCTTTTTCTGCAAGTTTTCTGTCAATTTCACTCTTGACTTGAGTGAGCTCAAGCTGAACACGCAGAATCTTGGACTCCTCATGCTCCAGGGTAGCCTGTGAACAAGTATGACCTTTATCAACTGGAGCACAGAACAGTTCCTTCATTAAAAATACAGAAACTGAGGCTGAGTCACAGTGAAGAAAAATAGCCATGAGGTGTTAAGTCCAAGATCCTTCACAAGATTAGTCTCACACAGATTCTGCTAATATTTTAAAACTGTCTTGCAGCTTAAACACGCTGTGCACTTTGTTCTTTTTGCAATATTTTAGATTTTGTATCTATATTTTATATTTATATTTAAATTTGGTCGTGAATTTTATATTTCACTTTTCTTTACATCTCTGCTTAAACAATGGCTGAATGATTTGGACAAGGTGGTTCTTCTGTCACTGTAACTATACGCTATCATGATTGATATGATGAATCAGTTTTACCTCAGCTTCCTCCAGAGCAGTCTGGATCTCTGATTTCTCACTTTCCACCGTCTTCTTTCCCTTCTCAAGCTCATGAATCGTCTTACCGGTCTCACCCAGTTGTTCACTCAGGTCTGAGATCTCCTCTGTTGAAGCAGGTTTATAAAGCATACATTTTAGGATAACAAGCAATGTAAAAAACATTCATATGGATACTCAACTGAGTGCATATCTATTTGAGAAAATTAAATTAACTTTCTTACGTTGCAGGTTCTTGTTCTCCCTCTTCAGGGTCTCCAAGTGGTCCAGAGTTTCTTCATAGGAGTTTTTCATCTTGAACAGCTCAGTACTCATTGAGCGAGCGTCCTTCTGAGCTCCCTCCAGCTCTGCCTGGCTCTCCTCATACTTCTGCTTCCACTCAGCCAGAACCTGAAAGTACAACAAACAAGTGAATGTTTTTGTTGCCTCATGTATATAATAAAAACCAAGTTTATACAATAAATATCTAACCTTGTCAAAGTTCCTTTGCTTCTTGTCGAGGTTAGCAGCTAGAGCATTAGCTCTCTCCACATCGATCATCAGGTCCTCCACTTCACCCTGCAGTCTCTGTTTCGTCTTTTCCAGAGAGGCACATTTTGCGTTCACAGCCTCGATGGACTCCTCAGCATCCTGAAGACGCTGGGCAAGCTTCTTCCTGTTAGAACGTACAGTAAACAGGTTTAATGATCATTTACAAAATCAATGCATGTGGAAACAGTGTGACTTCAGGACTGTCCATTACTTAGCCTCCTCCAGCTCCTCAGTGCGCTGGATGGCATCAGTCTCGTATTTGGTTCTCCACTGAGCCACCTCGCTGTTGGCCTTGGACAGTGCACGCTGCAGCTCAGCCTTGGCCTCCTGCTCCTCCTCATACTGCTCTCTGAGCAGGTCGCAGTCATGACGGGATGATTGAACAGAATGAGCCAGGGCGTTCTTGGCCTTGGAAAGAAACAAAGGCATTCATTATATAAGGCATTTCATTTTATTCACTAAACTGTATTTCGCTTCAAACTTTGAACTGTTTTAGCTGTGCAGCTTTCCAGTTCTGTGATAGTCTGTGTTTTTAATATACACATACTTTAACTTCCTCTTCAATATGCCTCTTGAGCTCTTCAGTCTGCTGGGTGTAAGCCTGCTTGCTCCGTGTCAACTGAGAGATCAGGGCTTCTTTCTCCTCCAGCTGGCGACTGATTTCACCTAAGGCATGACAGGGATGGACATTTAATTAGAAATGTCACTAATCAGAATCAGTA
This sequence comes from Seriola lalandi dorsalis, assembly GCF_002814215.2. NCBI lineage: Eukaryota > Metazoa > Chordata > Actinopteri > Carangiformes > Carangidae > Seriola > Seriola lalandi. The sequence continues at coordinate 1,240,551 of NW_019525075.1, forward strand.
AAAAAAAAATGCATCAAATATAATATTCTCACCATTCTCCGTTTGCAGTCTTGCCCTTTGAACTCCAATATCATTCAGTTGTCGCACATTTTCGTCATTTTTGGTCTTCATCTCACTCAATTGATCTTCAAGAGTACGACACATTTTCTCCAGATTGGTCTTAAATGAACAAACATTATGTTTATATAAAGTAATGCAACATAGTATAATTCTGTGACAGCTGAATAATGGCAGAGGTGCAGCAGTGTAGTTTTTGTTGACAAGGTTGCATGTGAAATGTTTTTACTTTACCTTCGCTTTGGCGACAGCCTCCATATTGCTGCTGAGGTCATCGATCTCCATCTTGTATTCACTTTTCTCTTTCTCCAGCTTCTGTTTGACTCTCTGGAGGTTATCGATCTGTTCTCCCAGCTCTGCCACACTGTCAGCCTGCTTCTTGCGCAGAGCTGCCGAGGTGGCCTCGTGCTGCAGGGTGGATTCTTCAAGATCACGACGCAGCTTCTGAAACTCTGCCTCGCGCTTCTTGTTCATCTCAATCTGAACAGCAGTTGCTCCACCAGCTTCTTCGAGCCTCTCGCTGATTTCCTCAAGTTCCCTGGAGAGATCAGACCTCTGCTTCTCCACCTTGGCCCGAGCAGCCCTCTCAGCCTCAATCTCCTCCTCCAGCTCCTCAATGCGAGCCTAATATTTAAATGTTCAAAAACAGATGAACATAGCCACATTCTAATATCTTTTTGTCTACAAGTCAAGCACATCGTCAAACAAAGTGGATACTTTACCAACCTGGAGTTCCTTGATCTTTTTCTGAAGCTGAGCAGAAAGTGATTGCTCATCCTCAATCTTGCTGAGAAGCTGGTTTGTTTCAAAGTCCTTCCTGTGTAGTACAATTAATAAACACATTCAACATTTATTTTTTATTTTGAAATAAGTGAAACAATGAGTTGAGTTTATTTCATTTAAACTGCACTTCAGGAAACTTTTTCAATACAGTATGCTCTTTGGCTACTGTATGTCTTGACAAATACAGTTTGGGCAAATATACCACACTTTTTCACTTGATAAATTAATTTTCACTCACTTCTTTATTTTCTCCTCAGATTGCTGCTTGTCATTCTCCAGATCCATGATGGTTTCGTGGGCCAACTTAAGATCTCCCTCAAGCTTTCGTTTAGCTCGCTCAAGGTCCATGCGAAGCTTCTTTTCTTGCTCCAGAGAACCTTCAAGCTGTTTTAACCGAGACCAGGTGTTATTTTTGTGTTTACAGTTTTCAAGGAAACTGAAATCTGTCTATTATTACTTACATCATCCACTTGCTGCTCCAGCTTGGTCTTGGCCTTTGTCAGAGTGTTGACTTTGTCTTCCTCTGCCTGCAGATCATCAAGGACCTGCTGATGGGCCTCCTGGAGGGCTTTCTTCTCTTTGGTCAACTTGGCAATGGTCTCATCTTGAGATGCCATTTCCTCAACCAGGTTTTTAACCTAAAGAGTTTAAATAAACACATTTTTTAAATATTTGATCAAAGTATATTTACAATGCACACAGTTGAATAAACTGAAATCATGACTGTCACCTTGTTCTCAGTGGCGTGTTTCTCCTTTTCCACCTTTGCCAGGGTGAGCTCCAGGTCATCAATATCCTTCTTCAACTCAGAGCACTCATCCTCCAGCTTCCTCTTCTTTGCAGTCAACTCAGCATTCATTTCCTCCTCATCCTCCAGCCTCTCAGTTGTTTCTTTGACTTTGGCCTCAAGCTGGATTTTTGCTTTAATGAGCCCCTCACACCTTTCCTCAGCATCAGCGAGGTTTTCACCTTCCTAGATTTACAATGAAATACAATAAAATAACATTTAGTCAACTGTAAAACCCAGGATCTCAGAAGTAACACATTTTTTCTTTCTACTTAACTTACAGACTGAACTTGCAGATTCAAGTCATTCTTCTCCTGCAGGAGAGAAACCATCTTCTCCTCCAGTTCTTTCTTCTTGGCCAGAGCCTTTGCTAGCTCCTCTTTGGTCCTTTCAAAGTCCTCTTTCATTTGGGCCATCTCTTTCTCAGTCTCTGCACTCTTCAGTAGAGGCTTAATCTTGAAGTACAGCTTCATCCATGGCCAGGTTTTGACATTCATGAATGAGCGGATGTTGTACTGAATAGAGTAAATTGCCTCCCTGGGGATAATGGGTATCAAAGAAAATAAACAGATTCATTTAGATTCTGAAAGCTGTATTGATGAGAAGTATGGATTGGGTTTTCAAAACGAATATGTGGCCTAAAAATTATAATCAAGCTGTCATCCATAAACGTACAGTTGCCCTTTTGGTGTTTGAAACGTCTACAGTACCTGCGCTCCATCATCTTAACAAACTCTCTCCTCATGAGGAAACCTCTGCAGAGAGCCTGAGTCATTGTGACCAGGGCAGCAAGTTTCTCATCTCGCATCTCCTCCAGAGTTCCCAACAGACCAGCTTTGAAGAACACCTAAAAGAAAGTGTTACTTGTGTCACTTTACATGAAGGTGCACTTACTTACAGTATCGAGGTAAGTAGTTAAAAATACAAACATCCATAACAGAGAAACTGATTACCTTTGTGTGTCCAAATTTGTACTGAGTATGGTCAACATCAATAGAGCCCAAGAGTTTCTCTGAGGCCTTCTTGTTGTCAATGAACTGCCCCTCAGGGATGACACTGGCATTCAATACTTTGTATCTGTTTGGAGGGAAATTTATCATTGAAGAATACTTGATCATGAGCTGGTCAAAAAAATTGGTAATCTTAGTAGTTACCTCTGCTTGAAGTCACCATAGAGGATTCTGCTCGGGAAACCTTTCCTACAGATCCTGATACCTTCCAGCACACCGTTACACCTCAGCTGGTGGATGACCAGGAAGTTCTCCATAAGACCTTAAAGACATGCCAAGTACAGTTTTGTGTTGCATGAATACAGTATTCTTTATTATTAGTATTCTAAATTAATACTGATGTACGAATTACCTGGAGTCTTCGATTCATTGGGAATCAAACAACGTACAAAATGAGGATGAGTGCTCCTCAAGTTGGTCATCAGTTTGCCCAAATTCTCCTGAAATGTTGAAAAAAATTAAATTACTAATTATTAAAAAGGACAAGGCCTATTCCCTAGATCGGTACCATTAATAGCATTTGGGAATTTAGTTATCTAGATATTGTATTGTAGTTATGTCTTCAGGCAGTTATTTGTGTTACTTACCCTGAACAGTGCAGATACAGTCTGAAAAGACCCACCCTTTTTCTTGCCTGCCTTTTTTTGACCACCCTCAGCTGTGACATTAGGATTAAATTTGAATTATTTACATTGAAAAAATTGAATACAGTTTATTTAAACGGTGTTATTATACTACAAATGAACAACTGCATTTTAAAATGTATTGAGAACACCAGGAAACACCTCCAAATTTTGTTTTATAAAATATGATTTTTACCGTCTGATCCGGCATGTGCTGCATAGAGGTGACCCAGCAGTTTTGCTGAAGACTTCTGGTAGAGCTGAACCACTGAGTCGTTCAGGGGATCTTTGTTCTTGTCCAGCCAGCCAAGGACATTGTAATCAACAGTGCCAGCATAGTGCACCAGAGAGAAGTGGGCCTCAGGTTTTCCTTTGACCGGTTTTGGTTTCTGGAAGGGGGTACTTTTTCCAATATGCTGGTCGTACATTTTGTTCTTGAAGGTCATGTCTGTTGCCTTGGGGAACATGCACTCCTCTTCAAGGATGGAGAAAATGCCCATTGGCTGTCACAAGGAAATGATTATTTAAAACAAATGATTTCCAGTCAGACAATTTTCTGTATTTGTGAATGTACAACATCTTCTCACCTTCTCAATAAGCTCAATGCAGGCAGCCAAATCCATGCCAAAGTCAATGAACTCCCATTCAATTCCCTCTTTCTTGTACTCTTCTTGCTCCAGGACAAACATGTGGTGGTTGAAAAACTGTTGCAGTTTTTCATTGGTGAAGTTGATACAAAGCTGCTCCAAGCTGTTGAACTAAAGAGATAAAGATATCAAATGTCAGCAAAGGCCTTAACACTAATTAAGCATGAATTTATTAATACTCTAATCTTTGATGCTCCCTGATTTTGAATTGAAAACTGCAAAATTATTTAAATAAAGCTGTATAGGCTCATGTAGTATCAGCCAGACATACTTACATCAAAGATTTCAAACCCAGCAATATCCAGGACACCGATGAAATAGCTTCTTGGCTGCCTGGTATCCAGCATCTCATTGATTCTGACGACCATCCACAAGAACATTTTCTCATAGACAGACTTGCAGAGAGCCATGACGGAATTGTAGACCTGATTTTGAAAACAAAAGGTACAACATATTATAAATTGTAAAAATTAACAAAAGGTAATTCTATGTTGAGGGGTTAAAACAAGCTAAAGAACATACAGAGCTGAGACCATTAGTAGAGAAAATATTATCAACATGTTTCTTGATATGTAAAAACAGAAAAACAGACTTTGGTGTTATTTGTGTTTCGTCTCCTTTACCTGATGGACAGTTTGACCTTTGGTCACGTACTCGTTCCCGACCTTCACTCTGGGGTAGCATAATGATTTGAGCAAATCAGAAGAGTTCAGACCCATGAGGTAGGCGATTTTATCTGCCACTAAAACAAGGAGAACACAAATAGCCATCTTTAGAACTCATAATACCAGGGTGAAGTCATCAGTGCAACTCTTAAATCACAAGTCAAAGCCAGTGCTACTACATTGAAGCTGATGGTGTGTGGGTGTCATACCCTCAGTGCCATCAGGCTCAGCCTGCTCTTCACGCTGCTTCTGCTTGAATTTCATGTTCCCGTGATGTACCACAGCTCCAGTCAGCTTGTACATGCTTGCCTTCTCTTCTGCAGTGAAGCCCAGGATGTCAATAGCAGTCTGTGGTAAAAAGAGAAGGTTTTAAAACACAAGCTTATATTATTCATGGAAGTAAACAGTCGTTGCTGCACCCTACCTCCACATAAGTTTAGCATATATCACATACCACAAAGATAATACAGTTTAATTAGCTTTAAAGCAATAAGCATTGGTAAAATCAAAGTTACGTAATATTGTTAGCTATAACACAAATCAAAACTGGGGTTTCTCGGTAAAGACACTTTTAGTTTTCAAATGTGGATTTTTAATATTTCCCCCATTTAACCTAAATGGAAGAGGACATTACAACTCCACTTCATATAATTGAATCGAGTGCAACACTGTCATCAATAACAGTCTCAAAAATTACTAGTGCAGAATCAGTGGCAAAAAAACATAAATCCTCAAGCTCTCAATCTTCATTAAAATAGGATTTATTGCTTTAATGAATTGGCAACTTAGTGTTACCAATAATAACAAAAACAGTAGTAGTAGTGTATCTATAAATGTAAAAAGTAAAGTAGTCCTTACATCAGTAGCAATGAATTCTTCAATGTCATCGATACTCGTGACAGTAATTTCGCCCTGACTGACCATAGAATAGTCATATGGATTTGTGGTGATCAGCAGAGCCTCTGAAGAAAAGGAAAAAAATCCAATGTAAATAAAGCAGATTACATCACTTGCTTTCTAATGAATGATACCATTATTCACTAATGTCACACCTATCAGCTCAGGTTTGTGGCCTGTCATGAGCTGATAGAAGATGTGGTAGCTCCTCTCAGCAGACAGCTGGAACGTCACCCGAGACTTCTCCAGCAGATCTGTATGGGTTGAAGTTGTTAAAATTAAGGACAATCTCCCCTGAGTGACAGCTGAAGGATTTGATAGTATAATAAACATATAATGTGAAATCAGTATAATAAAAAAATCTTACATGTTTCAATATCAGCTGAAGCTAGCTTTCCCGTTGTCCCAAAGTGAATTCTGATAAATTTTCCCTACGCAGAAACAAGTTAACATTTAAATCAAAATTCTCATTTGTATAATGATCATTGTCACAAAACAGCAAACCATTTAAAATCAAAGAGAAATTACAAAAGAACTTACAAAACGAGAAGAATTGTCATTCCTCACAGTCTTGGCATTACCATAAGCTTCCAACAGTGGGTTTGCTGCAATGATTTGATCTTCCAGTGACCCCTAAACATAACATTCAGTTTGTCATTCTGACAGCGCTCAGATTCTTTTGATTTTAGATTTCATATTAATATCGTTCAAGTTCTTGTACCTGCATTTTTCCAGGAGCTGCATCAGCTTTTTTTCCTGAAGCCACTGCGATTGTTGCAAAGTACTGGATGACACGTTTGGTGTTGACAGTCTTTCCTGCACCGGATTCTCCACTGGGTTTAGGGATATGTAAAAATATTGTAATTCTTATATATTATATATTATCTGTTATATAAATATGTATTATTATAAATATTTAAAATGACTGATATTACTACTGTACTCAGTAATACAAAGATTTTGGCACTTACGTAATCAGGATTGACTGGTTCTCCCTGTCTGTAAGATATCAAAATGTCATACAACAGTTAAGAGTTACTTCTCCTGAAGTGCAGCACCTGTATTTATTGACACACAGTAGCTTAAAAAATGATCGATACCTTGGAGCATGAACTGATAGGCATTGTCCGAGATGGAGAAGATGTGGGGTGGAGCCTCAACCCTCTTTTTTCCTCTATATCCTGCTACAACCGATGCATCATACACTGGGAGCCACTTGTAGGGGTTCACAGTGACGCAGAACAGCCCTGAGTAGGTCTACAGTGTAAAATATTGAAGAATGATTAATTTTTCTACAAAGTTCAGTTGCGTGCAAAAGTTTAGGCACCCCTGGGAAGGTTTAGCTGATACAGGAATGGTAATGCTCCATTCCACTGTGCATCGTTGATGCACATGGAAGAGTCATCAGAAGGAAAAACCTGACTTGGGACCTCAGTGCAACAGTCTATAACTGATGTCTACAAAGCAACATCTGGATAAGCCAGAGTCAATTTGGAAACAAGTCCTGTGTTTAAATTGAGCCCACAGATTGTGTTTGGAGAGAGAATGGAGCATCACTCGATCAAAAGTACACTTTGCCAACTGTTAAGCATGTGACTTGAATTATTATGCTTTGGGTTTTGTGTGGCTGCCAGTGACACAGGAAACGTGGAAGAATGGATGCCACTAAATATCAGCAAATTCTGGACTAAAAAGAGGCTGGCTTCTACAACAGGACAATGATCCAAAGCAAACCTCAAAATCCACCACGATCTATTTCATTAACATTATCATCATTGAAAATCTCAGCAGAGCTTAAACATACTGTGTGTGTGTGTGTGTGTGTGTGTGTGTGTGTGTGTGTGTGTGTGTGTGTGTCTGCGTGCGCGCGCAGGCCAGCTTAAAAAGATATCAGAAGCTGATGTGATCTGCAGAAAAGAGTGGGTGAAAATTCTTAAATCAAGAATAGAAAGACTCATAGCTGCTACGCAAAGTACTTGCAAGCAAGCTGTGATATCTTCCAAAGAGGGGATTACTGAGTGCTGAGACTTGATAAACTGTAAAACTGTAACAATGTGTTAACTCTTGAAGAAAAGCTCATTTTTATTGTTTGTTCTCTGCCGGGGTTGTATTTACTTAACATATGTTGTTAAATGTTTGATTTTTAACGTTATCAGCCCAGGTGTGACTAAACTATTGTATACATCTGTATGTACAGTATATGCAATGACAGTAATCTCTCCTTTGCACAAAACTCACGTAGATCATCCATGCTGCATAGCGCTCTTTGAGGTTATACAGCACAGACGGCTCACTGAGGTGGGTCATCATGGCCATGTCCTCAATCTTGTCGAACTTTGGAGGGTTCATGGGGAAGACTTCATCTTCTTTTACAGTGAGAGTCTGTTACAGAGACAGAAGAGACACAGAAATAACAGTTACCATCTAGCAGTAATTTATTGTATAATTTACTGTCACAAATCCCTCATAGTTGCTGATCACAGGGGGTTTCAACTGCTGCAAACCAAATGTGACAGTAGAATGAACAATTATTTTTAGCTTGATTTTATTTTTGTTTTTCAATACATTTTTTAAAATCACAAATGATCAAAGAGTTAACATATGTCACATTAGTCTAGATCCTACATTAAAAATGTAAATCTTTGTAAAACTAAAGTGGTCTTGTTCTCACCTTTCCAGTGAGAGTCTCCACGGTGGCTTTGCCACCCTCTCTCTTCACAAGTTTCCCCTTGAGGTACATTTCAGCAGGCTCAGTCACAAAGTAAGCCGTTTTAGCATCAAAGGGAGTGTTTTGAGCTTCAATTCTCTCTCTTTCTGGCTTCCGGAGGAAAATGGCCGCCGGGCCAAAGCATTCCATTTCCGCGTCCCCCATTATTGATGACCCTTCACTGCAAGTGAGGACACAAAAGCATTCATTTTAAATACCAGAAAAGTAGATGGATGGATCCACAAATGGCGACTTCTACATCTATGTCTGTTAATACAATAGTCATAAATGGTCTACCATTACATTTGGTGAAATACATGTACCATAGCTAACGGCCAAGCAGCACTTCAAGTACCAAAAAAGTTGCAATGTTCATAGGGAACAACTGTTACATGTTTAATACATATGCACTGGTGATTAAACCATATCTCATACTGAGTTATTCTCCAAGACAAATACGTTGCTCCCAATTTACCTTGGAGCACACCAGGTGAACAGGAGTGTTTCTAGCAATCTTCAGTGCCCACTTCTGAAAAAAGGAGCAAAGATTTAAGGTTCACAAAACTTACTTGCAAGAGTTAACTCTATCATACTCTATTTTAAAACTTGTTGAGGGAAAAGAAATGTGTGTATATACATATATATATATATGTGTGTGTATATACATATGTGTGTGTGTATATATATATATATATATATATATATATATATATATATGTGTGTACACTGATAAACTAAATTAAATCTGTCTGTATTCATATACATGTTTATTCCATATTTTAAACACAATATTGACTTGAAACACAAAAAGTATGATATCTTGTACTGGACCAGTTGAATGACTAAATACATCTGGTCCACCTAGAAACTTACCTTTGCTGGGTGTCTGTCCTTGGTGGAGGTTTGCTGTTCCTTTTATATGGCGTGATCAGAGCCTATCACAAGTGTCTTGCTGTATTTGGTCATGTTGCCTGGCACTATGCTTGTGCGTTAGTTATTACTTCTGGCTGTAACGTTACACAGTTTATGAGATGTCTTCGATGTCAGATCATTGGCTGGCTCTGAATTTGTTGGGAATTGAGGTTTTTATAAATATTTATTCCTTTGCTCAAAGAAAGAAGTAGGCTGTTGATGTCTTTAGCATTGTTGTCTGAAAATGTGAGCATGAAAGCAACATTTTGAAATTATGATGCATACTACTGTGTATGCAAATGGGCTACAGATGTGAAGTTGTTTTAGTTCTTGCTCAAGGTTAAGTCAGTAGTTACAGTCCAAAGGTGTGACTAACACATCTTTATAATGCTCTCTGGCACAACAGTAACCCCTTGCTATGCTTTGGAGAAGCTTTAAAAAGTCACTGATATACTGTTTCAGAGTCCTTACAAGTCAGAAATTATTAAAAAACAAAATGAGTGCCAATGAGCTTTAAAGAAAGGGAAAGATTGCCAAGGGATGATTTCTCACAACAGTGCCAACAGCTGTTCTTATTCTTGCTCTTAAGAGGTACACAAGGGAGACTGAGACAATCCTTAAATGTAGAGCAACTGAGTGATGGATCCCAGCTCCACTTCCTTTATGTTTCACTGTTCATCTCGCCATGAAGGTTTTTTTATACATGTCAAAGTTCAGCATGTGTCTCTCTGGATTCATTTCTAAGCTGTTTTGTCCATTAAATGTCTACAGCAAGTGAAGAGACAGAGGATGCTGTCAAAATGACAAGTGTACTTGTGTACCAGACATACTTGCCAAGAACGTGGGAAACAGCCGGTACGAATTTGAAAGTGTGGGTAGAGCGCCATTAGGCACTGTTTCCATTGGAAAGAGGATCTTCTTACGGCAATGAATAAGAAGAAGAAATTCTAAAGTGGTTACCACCAAGATATAATGAGCCTCTGTCTTCAGTTAGCGTGTGTTACACGATTCCTGCTATGAAATCTTCCGTCTTATTAGGGCAAAACTCAAATATAGCACAAGGCTTGTGTTGATGCTGTAGCCAAATGCCACATGCTCAAGAGGCTTATTGTGTTTTTATGGCCTTTGATCTTTGTCTGTCACTTTCTTCATTTGTCAAGCAGCAACTGTGCTTCGGATAACAAACCAAGGTGGGTGTTGAGTAACATTCCAGTTTACTGGCTGGCCACAAAGAGCATGGATATACATTTACAGTAACAGTAGCATGCATGTTTAACATTGTCAGTATATGTATTTTTAGTTTATTTCAAATTTTTTGTATGTTTGTGAAGTGTATGATGATGCATTCTGCATTATTGTATTATAATTTTTAAAGGTAAATTTCTGCAGAAAAGGTTTGGTGTACTACACTAGTAGTTATGTGCAAACACTAATTGCCTTTGGGCTGACTCTTAGAAATGATTTACAAGATTGACTATATGTTGTGGTACGACAGTCATTTACACTATTTGTAAGTGTTCGTATGGTTATTTTATGATTACAGATTTGAACATTTTCAAACTTCTCAGCCCCTGTGTGTTTGTCTCGATGTGCATGTGAAGCTCATTAACCCTGCAGCCTCAGCTGCAGGGTCGTCAACAATCTCCAGAATGAGTTTCTCATCTATGTCTTTATGGAAACTGCTCTCTTCATATGTCTTGAACATTGTAATATCGTCTTGTAATCTTCCAATGCATGTTCACAATAAGCTGTACTCATACTGCTCCATGAACCAGTGACTGCAATTGTTGTCATTTTGGAGAAAGTCAGAACATTTTGTTTGTGACAAGGTTTAGTGTGTTGGTTAAAGTTAGCTCTCAGTGTGAGATTTTGGCCCTGGCTGCTTGTCCTTGCTTTAGAGTTCCTGAGATTGTGGTGGGAGAGGTGAGGGTGACTGTGGATCTTTCTTCAGCAGTCTATTGGACATCCACTCTATGTTGGAAGCTACTGACTTCATGTAGAAGAAAATTGTCATAATCACCAAATAATTTATGTTTAAAATACACTGTGAGTGGCCTTTCTGTGATATTGATAAGTTATTTGAAACCTTTGTGCAGTAACATGAAACAAACTTTTCTATATCTATACCTTGAACTACTGACAGCGTGTGCACAGCTTTGTTTACCATTCTGCAATCTTGGCTGAAGACCAAGGGTGACTGGGCCTTTTCTGTTAGGGCCCCCACTCTTTGGAACAGCCTCCCCTGAGGAAGTTAGACTAGCGAGCTCCTTATTCTCTTTTAAATCCCTCTTAAAGACACATTTTTGTAGGTGTGCTTTCTCAGGTCTAATGGTCTGAATTTACTGACTAATGTCTTGAATCTATTATTATACTAAATAATTCTCCTGATTCTTATTTTATCTATTAATTCAATAACTTTGGAATGTTCTTTCTCATTTTTACTCATTGTTTAAAAAAAAAATTGTTTATTGTTATTTTTCGTCCTCAGTTTTTATCTTGTCATATAAAGCATTTTCTAACTGTGTTTTGAAAGGCGCTACATGACTGTCACATTGATGTGGTGGTGGGGGTCAGTGGCATCTTCTAAACACCAGAGGGAGCCTCAAGTTGCAATGGTGTAAACATGCTACTTATATTACCAGCTTCTCTATCATCATCCTCTGGTCCACTAACATACCTCATCAACTCACACTGAGTGGCGTTAGATAGTATGTTTATCAGTCTAAAATCGTTTATTATCATATTTATATATAGATGTGTGTGTGTGGGTGGGTATGTATGTATGCATTTTTCTTCTTTTTTTTTTACGTTTTCCTGTCTATTTGTTTCTATACAGGGTCACAGAGGTACGTTGAAGTCTATCCCACCATGTATTGGACAGAAGGCAGGAAAACACCCTGTATGGTCCTAAAATATGGTATGACACATTTACACATCTAGATTTTTAAACCATCACTTGTGATTTATGTTTAGAAGTTTTAGTACATACATGTCAGCTCTTCAGTGTGTGTGCCTTTGCCTGCTCTTTGTTTCTATGTTTTGATTTTGTGAGAGTTCTGAACCCACTGGTTTTGCACACATGCATTGGTCTTAGAAATATGGAGATAAAAGATGAAATTCAGTTAATTGCTTTGCTATATAAACTCTCATTGGTTGTAATTGCTAAGTCATTACTTCATAACTGTATTATGTTTATGTTTACTTTGCCATCTTTACCTAGTGCCCTAGGAAAAGATTTGACACTCCCCTCATAAAATTTTGCAGGAAGATGTTTATAGTTTGAGTACATTTTAAAATTTCCAGTTTATTTCAGAATTACAAAGGATAGACACAACAATGTATACACTCATGTCTGCTTACTATATACAGTATATAACTGTATAAGCCTTGTTTAACTAGCCTTTCCTGTTTTGGCATTTTTAAAGACATGTTTTTATTATCTACCCAAATTCCAGTAGGTTTTCTTCGCAGTGTTCCTTAACCTCCTTTTCCATCATTCTCCCTTATTGCATGTGAAAATAATGATATTATACTGCGCAGTTTATTCTCTTTCATATATAGTTAATACCACTCAAGAGATACTGATATACGTATTTCTACTACCTGATTGCGTAGTTGGTTTATTACAGCGATTTCTTATACATAGTTTGAGGGAATAAAATCTGCCTTCTTTATTGTCCTATTTGTGATTTCATATGTCATGAAGCACTGTAGTTCACAGAGAACTGAAATTTAAGCTTATTTAAATGAATATTGAACAGCTATTACATTACACTATCGGTTGAAATGTGCAAGTGACACTAGCATAGCCAGTTGCAGAGTTCTAGTACAGGACAGCTATGTGTCACCTACTTTATGCAGCTGATTTATTACACCCTGTGCAGAGATTAAAATATTATTCACAGATCCACTCAGGCATCAGTAACTTATCTGTCCCAAGGGACCAATACTGAGCATTGCAGTTATGTCTTTGTTAGATGGGTGCTACTGGGATTTAGTGTTGTACTTCCTTAAAGTTAGAAAACTCACAAGAGACAAATAAAAGTAGAATGGTCAAAATTAAAGCAGCAGATGCCAAGATATCCTGACTTTTAGCTCATAGTATGGTTCTAAGCTACATTTCCCATCATGCAGCTCAATAGCATCTTTAGACAGACTTAGTAAACCATTTTGTTCCCATGTTATTAGCTGCTTCTACAGCCACTACATCCTGTTTCATTTCCAATCCAGAAAACCAGAAAACTAACTAACCAAACCAACAAACTGATGCTGTATTATTCCTCATCTACACAGGAAGTGGAAGAAGAAGAAGGAGAGGAAGAAAGAAGCTAATGGATGCTAAATGAGAGAAACGTCAAAGAAAAGTTTAACAGCACTGTAGGTACAAAACTAACTATTTGTTTTATAAAATTAATTCCCATTAATTTATCTAAGGGACATGTACTTCCCCCAGAACACAGTTGGAAACAATGATAAAAGGGGAGGAAAATAATACAAACAATTCTCAAAAAACCTACCCTTATTTGCTTTGGGGTGCATGACTCACAGAATGAACAAGTTAATTGTTCTTCTTTTCGTCTGTGTAATTAAAAGTATTCCTAGATTAAAAAGATTTGGGAATAAAGTGATATGGGAAGGCTCATTAAGAAATATACAAGCATGCAAAGTTAACTAAAAGACTGGATACTGGTCTGTATACCAGTGTAAAGAACCACTCACCTTTGGGGAACAAAAATAATCAGAATTACAAAAATGTCAACATAGGAATGAATATATTACTAAATATAAAATAGAAACGTGCAAAATGCAGGGAAATCCACAAACTGTTACAAACATTTAAACAATAAAAATTATACATGGTCATGAAATTGATATTGTATATTAACTAACCAGTTGCCTCTAAGCAAATTGGTTTGAAATGCCCTTTTTTATTATGGGCCTATTGAATATGTAACACTTGTCTGAATTTAATTAAAATTAAATCTTAGATTTTGTTAAAATGAATTGATGGATGGGGTGACTGCTGAAAATGTCCAGACAGGTGACAAATTGAAGAAAAAACCAACATAAACTGTTTCATCAAGAGGCTCTGTGAAAAGTCAAGTTTTTTCTTGAGATTAATCTAAAAAAAATATTAGTAGTTTTGTTGAAATGCACCACTCCCAAAGAAAGGATCATAAATCAGTAATCAGACTTACCAAATCAATTCATAGTCATTCACTGACAGCATCACGCACTAACGCATCTCGGTTCAGGGAGGTCTAGAACGAGCTGGGAAGTTGAAGGGATGACCTGGCATTCCTGTTTCTCAGTTCAGCAAACTAAACAAAAAACATTTATTGCAAAAATGCACTTACAGACTGTATTTACATTTCAAGTCATGCTGATTTTATGAAATGTTATGTCAACAGGGATTTTACCTTCACCTCATCTCCACACTTACCTGAGTATGATCTCTTGAAATTTTATGGAATCCACAAACGTGCATCATCCATGCAAATCATATTTCATAATTTTCTTTTTGTAAAAAGATGATATACAGTAGAGGACACCCAGAAATGCATGAAGTAATTTAACTATCAAGGGCTACTTGTTACTATGTGCCGGCGACAGTTATGGCCGGAGGCATTATGTTTTCAGGTTGTCCATCCATCCGTACGTACATACCATTCTCCTGAACCCTAAGTAACGCCTTGAGGGAATCGCTTCAAATTTGGTACAAAAGTTCACTTGGAGTCAAGAATGAACTGATTTGATTTTGGTGGTCATAGGTCAAGGTCACAGGTCATACACTAATTATGACACAATTTTACACAAATGTCTAATGGGATAAAATGATGAAGTGATGATATTATCCAAACGGTCAAAGGTCAACTTCACTGTGAAATCAGAATGTTCTGCAAAAACACTTCTGGCCATTATTCAGCGCTGTAACTCAGGAAGGGGAGATTGTAACCATATTTCCTGCAACTTGACTGGTTGGTGGAAGCATACAACTCTGAGTCAGTAATTCTAGTTTGATACTGATTGTATCAATATGATACAATTATTGTTAAGTAGTTTTCAGTACACCATGCCAATTAATCTACTGCATACTGGTATGCAAGTACTGAGATTTGAATATTTCTTTATGCAGTTAAATGTGTAGAATATTAGACCAACAAACTGAGAAGGAAAAGGGGAAAGTTACTTGGCTACAATTGATGTCCCTATCTTAAAAACAGTTCAAGCTTCAAGCATTCACTCTCAGGCCAGATCAGGGAGTTCAGCGTGCTCCATCACTGCATCACATATCAACAAAAAGCCATTACTGTATGTTGAATACTTTTATAAAGTGTGGCTGTATCATTTTACAATGTCAGTATCATTCTGACTTTGATGAGATGAAGACTGATGGTATAATTTTCATTTATGATGCAGTCTCCACATAAACGGCAAACAGCAAATTAATCAATAAATAAAATCATGCCTGTTGTCACAGTTATAACCTTTACAGGTAACAACTTCAATACTATGTCCCATACTTATAAATGAAAACAGTACCATAATAAGTACAGGATATTTCACAGGTGTAAACAGAAAGGCCCACTTGGTACATGTATTTTAATTATTCGACTTACCTGAACTTGCTGCCTTCAGTAAAACAAACGTAGTCATAACTTTTTGGTGTCGACTCAAGAAAAACACAAAGAAAAGTGCCATTGTATATCTTTCTTTTCCTCGCTCCCTTTCTCTCCTAACTAATTTGAATTTCTCTCTCACACAAGAGTAAATGGTAACACAAACCATACACACAAACAAAATCCTCAGTGTGCTGCGTAACACCTGCACAGAGATGTCTTATTTATCACACTCAAGGGAGTATTTGGTGAGTTCAGAAATGTCTTGGCCACCCTGAAGACTTGACAGTGTTTACAGAAAACCAACAGGTGGTCTATTATCTGAAGAAGTTGTTAATTGTTTCATTTAAACAAATATTTGCAGTTGATTATTTGTTCTACTTGTTATTTATTAATACATAAGATACAATTGAAAACCTATAAATGAAGCAATTCAGAAAATAGAGCATTCTGTAAGTGCCAGTATAGAGAATTATATAGGCTATGTTTTTGTGTGGGTCATGTGAAATTACAGCAGCTGCACTGGTCAGATAACTCTGGATCTCATATGTACATATGAGCTTCTCAGGGTCTTAATTATCTAGAATAGAGCAAAATCTTTTACCAGCTTTCCCTACCTCATCTTCTCTTGGTTGCTGAATAACATACGTTAATAGCACAATATCTTTTACAGTACTGGCACAACACAACACGACCTATTCCACACAACTAAACTAAAAAAAAAATCAAGAAGAAAAATTATCATGTGTTAATTTAGTTGTTCTTACATATTTTGATCTCTATATGTTTACTTTATCCCCCCAGGAACATATACTCTGGATGTAAATGATGATGTATATTAATAGTCATGTTGAAAAAAGTTGAATTTTCCTAAAAACGTTTTGGTTTTTAAAGATTACATTTAGTCTGACTGAAATGTGCAAAGCACTTAGGTTCATCTGATCACTGCTAGCATTGTGTTCCACTAGCACACAGCACGCTGCAACCACCAATAGTTAAGAAAGATAAGAGATAAGATATTCCTTTATTAGTCCCACAGTTGGGAAATTTGCAGTAAAGCTAATTTCTTTATATTCTAACTATATTAGCTTTGAATGCAAAGAACCACACAGTTACACATACCTCATTTCGCAGACAATTAAAGCATACATATTTGCAGCATCAGAGGCTCCTGCAGGAATTAAACCATGACCAGTGACCCATAAAACTCATCAAACTAAAGAGGAAGAGAACCAACAACAAACCTCTGTTGTGTCTACTTACCACGATACAAAACTAAATTCAACTGGATTAGATTATGACCTAGTCACAATACTGTTAGTCTGAGCCAGGAATACGGAGCTTCACAGCGTACACATTTTTCTTAGGTGCTTAGTAATAGGATGCTGAAATACATCTGACATGTAATTAACTGAAGCGTTCAATGCATTTGTAAACAATTGCAATAAGTAAGGCTTGGATATTTTTGAGCTGGAGGCTATATTTGCTTTAAGTCCTAATAAGACTGGAAAGAAATGCCAGACATATTGAATGTCACCTTTTATTGCAACTGAATCACACCACAAGAGAATACTTTTCACAGCATCCTAGGTGTCATCTTTCTTTGGGGAGAAAGCACAACAGTATAATGGACCATAATGGATCTTAAATTAGCTTCAACTAAACACTTGAGCCTCTGCTCAAGAGATGTTTGAAACAATGTCAAATGTGTCTTTGCAGATGGAGACCAAAATCCTGTCAAAATGAATATGTGGTGCACATTCACAAAGATTTTGAGTAACAGCTTAATTCCTAATTTTCATTTATATAAGATATAAAATAAAATATTTCTTGAAATACATTATATACCATTTATTCCTTCTAGTAGAACCACTGTGCACAAAGTATGGCATGTTTACATGTTAAAATGCATAGTCAAAGCCTACTGGTTAGTTTTTGGACAAGACTTAATGATTTTGATCTGGGGTTTAGCTCAATGTTTGTTTTTGTATTATGTAGGATAAGGTGACACCAGTGGCGATGATGAGATTGGGCAGCTATCTCATACCATTCTTCTTAGACAAGCTCAGTGACCTTAACAGGAGGGCTGCTCCTGCATGGTGGCCAGCGATTTCAGTATAAAAGCGGCGCTCCCAGGCTCCACCAAAGTTTTGGACTGATAGGCTGCCAGAGGAGGTAAGTCCTCTATCACGCTTTAACTGTGATCTGTGGTTTATTCATTAATCTGCTTTGTGAGTTTTTTGTCTACTTCTAATTTGAATTTGACTTTTGTAGTATCCACACAGCAACTGCATCACTTGGCATCAAAAAGGTAAATGAGATTCATGTGACTTAAATGAAAAAAAAAAAAAAAAATCAAATAAAAAATGTATTAATAAGCCATGCACTTTTTTATTTTATAGAAACCAATCTTAAATTATCTTTCTCTCAAATAAAAATATTAATAGTAGTAGTAGTAATTCTTATTTTTTTTCAACAGACGCACCATGAGTGGGGACCCAGAAATGGAGTGTTTTGGCCCGGCAGCCATATACCTCCGGAAACCTGAAAGGGAGAGAATAGAGGCTCAAAACACTCCCTTTGATGCCAAAACAGCCTACTTTGTGACTGAGCCTGCTGAAATGTATGTGAAGGGTAAAGTAGTGAAGAAGGAGGGTGGCAAAGCCACCGTGGAAATTAAGGGTGGGAAGGTATGTAGATGCAATGACACAAGTGAAAGTAATGACTACATATTCTCATGATGATGCTGACACTTTCAGTACTAATCTTACTTTGTTTTGGGGGCAGACTCTAACTGTAAAGGATGATGACATCTTCCCCATGAACCCTCCAAAGTTCGACAAGATTGAGGACATGGCCATGATGACCCACCTCAGTGAGCCGTCTGTGCTGTATAACCTCAAAGAGCGCTATGCAGCATGGATGATCTATGTAAGACCAGTTTAAATACTGTAGATAGATAGATAGATATATAGATAGATATATAGATAGATAGATAGATAGATAGATAGATAGATAGATAGATAGATAGATAGATAGATATTGTAAACATGGAGGTCACACTATATTTAAATATCCTCTTCTTAAAACAGACCTACTCAGGGCTGTTCTGCGTCACTGTGAACCCCTACAAGTGGCTCCCAGTGTATGATGCAGTGGTTGTAGCAGGATACAGAGGGAAAAAGAGGATTGAGGCTCCACCCCACATCTTCTCCATCTCTGACAATGCCTATCAGTTCATGCTCCAAGGTATTAATCATTTTATAAGCCGCTCTTTCAGAGAAACCAACCTTTGAAAATTATACAGTGTTTTAGATTGTTGTAATCGGTAAACTTGCAACCTATGGGCACACCCTGACTGCTGTAATATAAAATATCATATAGTCTCACTGTTCATGATAAATGGATGCAATAATACAGCATAAGTGTTCAAACTGCATTCTCTCAACAGATCGTGAAAATCAGTCAATCCTGATTACGTAAGTCAACACTAAAGAGAGCAAATTTTGACTAATATAACTTAGACTGATTATTTCTGTACTATTATTACTACTATTATGTCTGACTTACACTAACAAATGTGTCATATAATTAATTCTAGTGGAGAATCCGGTGCAGGAAAGACTGTCAACACCAAACGTGTCATCCAGTACTTTGCGACAATCGCAGTGGCTTCAGGAAAAAAAGCTGCTGAGCAAGTTGCTGGAAAAATGCAGGTAAATAATGTAATATACTGTACATGATGATATTTATGAAAATGAATATAAGAAAATACTAAGACACACCATGGAACATCATTTTCAGGGGTCGCTGGAGGATCAGATCATTGCAGCTAACCCACTGCTGGAGGCTTATGGAAATGCCAAAACTGTGAGGAATGACAACTCATCCCGCTTTGTAAGTGTTTGCTAACCTGAGTCTTTTCGCACAATATCAGTTTTTAAGAAGTAATAATCCTAATTCATAGTTTTCTTTTGAATAGGGTAAATTTATCAGAATCCACTTCGGAACAACTGGGAAGTTGGCCTCAGCAGACATTGAAACATGTAAGGCTAGATGTGGCACAGCACACAAACCTTAGTTTGTTCTCGTACCCTCTGTTCGTTGAGCAGAACTGACCGGTGTCTAACTGTGTGATTGACAGATCTGCTGGAGAAGTCTCGAGTGACGTTCCAGCTGTCTGCTGAGAGGAGCTACCACATCTTCTATCAGATCATGACAGGCCACAAACCTGAGCTGATAGGTGAGCAATTTAGCCATACAATATATACATTTATCGAATAAATGCGTGCTTTACCTGAATCTGTATAATGAAATAAAATCCATATTTTTCAGAGGGTCTCCTCATCACCACCAACCCTTACGACTTTCCCATGGTCAGTCATGGTGAAATCACTGTCAAAAGTATCGATGACATAGAAGAATTCATCGCCACTGATGTGAGTAGACACGCTGCAAAATCAGAAAGATTAAAAGTTACACTAACTTTAAAGGGATTAAATATCACACCTGATGTAAGGATTTCTTAGATTATGTCAATGATGGTGTGTTTTAGCAACTGATAACTCACAATGAACAAGTAAACCTTTCTGTGTAACGAAGGGTTTCTTACTGGAGATGACCTGAGAGGAACAGTTTTCAACAGATCTGTTTTTTTGATGATTCATTCTACAGACTGCCATTGACATCCTGGGCTTCACATCAGAGGAGAAGATGAGCATTTACAAGCTGACTGGAGCTGTGATGCATCATGGAAACATGAAGTTCAAGCAAAAGCAGCGTGAAGAGCAGGCTGAGCCTGATGGCACTGAGGGTAAATGAGTAAAATTTCTTAATATTATAGTTGGAGCAATTTATTTTTTACCAATATCCTGTATTCTTTTTAACTGTGTCCTATAATCAGAGATCCAGTTTCACACATACAGTAGTGTTTGTATATTCATTTATGTTTCTACTATTGAGAATAGTTGCATTGTAAAAGTTAGGGTGTCTAGAGTGTTTCAGGGTTTCTTGGCTGAAGGCCAGGTAATGAAATCAGGTAACTGGAGGGAGATCAGAGTGGACCTGCTGGTCCTTTGCACTGAAAGAAGCCAGTTAAAGATACCTCCCAGATGCTTTTCTAAGTAATGTCCTCTGAGCACACTCAACTGGCAGTAGACCCTCGGGCAGACCGAGAACATGCTGGATGCCTGGGATTGGCTCAGGATTCCCCAGGAGCAGCCTGAGGATTTGGCAATGTCGATGATGTCACTGCTACTCTGCTTAGCTTGAAGTCACTGTGGCCTTGATCCACCTAAGCAGCACAGGCTGAATGGATGGATTTTGTAAAAATACTGTAGATTCTCATACCATCACCAATCACCTTTGTAACTTGGAAACATCTTTTAGCAATATGTGTTAATCTTTGTGGTTTCTGTTTTTTATCAGAGGCTGATAAAATCGCCTACCTCATGGGTCTGAACTCTGCTGATATGCTCAAGGCACTGTGTTACCCAAGGGTCAAGGTCGGCAATGAAATGGTGGTTAAAGGTCAAACTGTGCCACAGGTAATTTACATACAGATATTAGTCTAGGAACATAAATGTATTAATTAATATGAAAATACCACTTGTCTTGCATAACCAGAACTCCAACTCTTTCCATCTTTAGGTGCATAATTCCGTCATGGCTCTCTCCAAGTCTGTCTATGAGAAAATGTTCTTGTGGATGGTCGTCAGAATCAATGAGATGCTGGATACCAAGCAGCCCAGAAACTTCTTCATCGGTGTCTTAGACATTGCTGGGTTTGAAATCTTTGATGTAAGTTAACTACACACAGCACTTGTTCGTGCAGAGTGCAGCAGCACAATTAACGTTTGGCCATTTATCATCTTTCTTATTTCAAGTTCAACAGCTTGGAGCAGCTGTGCATCAACTTCACCAATGAAAAACTGCAACAGTTTTTCAACCACCACATGTTTGTCCTGGAGCAAGAAGAGTACAAGAAAGAGGGAATTGAATGGGAGTTCATTGACTTTGGCATGGATTTGGCTGCCTGCATTGAGCTTATTGAGAAGGTACTACAGAAGAGATTTTCAATAATGAAGAAAAATGTATTTTCTCCACCATAATATGGCAGTGCAGAATTTCATTTTGTTTAATTATCAACAGCCAATGGGCATTTTCTCCATCCTTGAAGAAGAGTGCATGTTCCCCAAGGCAACAGACATGACCTTCAAGAACAAAATGTACGACCAGCATCTTGGGAAAAGTGCCCCCTTCCAGAAACCAAAACCTGCCAAAGGCAAAGCTGAGGCCCACTTCTCTCTGGTGCACTATGCTGGCACTGTTGATTACAATGTCCTTGGCTGGCTGGACAAGAACAAGGATCCCCTGAACGACTCAGTGGTTCAGCTCTACCAGAAGTCTTCAGTCAAACTGCTGGGTCACCTCTATGCAGCACATGCCGGATCAGACGGTAGTGTTTTTTCATGCTCACATATACAAGCAGAATTCCCAATAAAGCTGTTCTTAATTACATGTTTTTTCTGTTTCTGTTGTCAGACAACAGAACAAGTTTGAAATAGTGACTCAAAAGGCCTATTAAGACTGCATGTTAACTTCTACGTTATTTCCAAGCTGCTGCTCTACACGGCTAAAATCTTGATTTTAAAAAAGCAACATCACATCAACAAACACATAAATTAAAGACATAGACTGTGCTGTGATTTCAGCTGTATGCACTTGTGAAATGATCGCTCAGAGAGAAAGTTAAAAGCACAGCGCTCAGCCTCTTTCTGGGATCCACAATAGTTTTCAACTTCTGTGTTTCCTAAAAAGTGATTGAATGACCATCATACTTACCAAAGTGCAAAATGAGGATGTAAAATAAAAATAAAACTGTAAATGCTTTTTACAGATGCTAAAGGTGGAAAGAAGGGTGGTGGCAAGAAGAAGGGTGGTTCCTTCCAGACGGTGTCGGCTCTCTTCAGGGTAATTTTTATTTTTACAAATATGTTTTATACTCACTTTTCAATAGTAACACATATGATTGTGTGTAAACAGTGCACAGGGTTGTTCATAGTCGGAGATCCTAATGCCAAGCATTACACAAGGAACATGACTATAGAACATCTGTGACTTGTTAATACCAGAGATTTGTAGCAGGCCTTCTTCGTTACCTAAATGCACATTGCTGCAAATGAAGGTGTTGTATTAATTAGGAAGACTGTCCAACATGGGTGGTCTGGATTCATTCAGATTTCTAAAACATTTATTAACATAATTACATAATTATTTATTAAAAACACAAATTCTTTGAGGTAAAACAAAAAACTATACAAACAAAAACATATTTCAGTTGTGATATATATAAGTTCAGATATACCACCAAACTTTTTAACCTTTACAAATTAAAACTTCAATGTTAAGCTCATTTATCCGCCAACATTTGTATTTTTTGTGCTGTGGGGTTATGTTATCTAAAGGTTATGAAACATGTTGGGTAATGTAGTCATGTTAATGTTTTATGTAATTGTTTGGGAAAGAAATTCAAATTCAAAATGTTTTGTCTGTCACCAGGAAAACCTGGGGAAGCTGATGACCAACTTAAGGAGCACGCACCCACATTTTGTGCGCTGTTTAATTCCCAATGAATCAAAAACACCAGGTAGGTCCAAAAAAGTCACGTCTACTAACAAAAGTGTACACTGTACACGAATAGCATGCAAGTCTCATTTCCTCAACACAGCTCCTATGAGAGAGGTCTTCATGCAGTTTTATAATCATCTCATGAGCCCATAACTCATTGGAATACTTATTAATTCATTCACCTACGGTATGATTAGCTTGTCAGACCCATAGTCGCCTAAACAGTACTCTTACTATTTAAGGTCTTATGGAGAACTTCCTGGTCATCCACCAGCTGAGGTGTAACGGTGTGCTGGAAGGCATCAGGATCTGCAGGAAAGGTTTCCCCAGCAGAATCCTCTATGGTGACTTCAAGCAGAGGTACAGTAGCTACTTAGGTACCCGTTAGTCGACATATGATGATTCTGCTTTCTAGATGATCTGATTCAAGTCAATCCTTTCAGATACAAAGTATTGAATGCTAGTGTCATCCCTGAGGGGCAATTCATTGACAACAAGAAGGCCTCAGAGAAACTACTGGAATCCATAAGCGTGGACAAATCACAGTACAGATTTGGCCATACCAAGGTAAATAAAGAGACTCAATTACAATCATGAAACGGTAAAATAAATTTTAATTTTTTTTTGGTTAAGTCATTGCCATTGTATCGATGGATAGGTATTCTTCAAGGCTGGACTACTGGGTACACTTGAGGAGATGAGAGATGAAAAACTGGTCGCGCTGGTCACAATGACTCAGGCTCTCTGCAGGGGTTTCCTCATGAGACGAGAATTTGTCAAGATGATGGCAAGAAGGTTGGTTTATGATTTTATATTATAAATAAGCTGTCATGTAGAGCATTTGAAAAAAAATGAAATGAAATTTTTGATAGGCTATTAAAAATATTTCTTATATACATATATGGGATGATACAGTTTTCAAGATACTGTACGTGGTTTACATAATGTAGTGCAGGTTATGGTAGTTGTTGCAGCAGCATATTGTTCAGACTTTCCTATAAATATAATTGTCAGTGCAATTACTGGAGGACTGGCTTGCTGTTGACTCTGACCTGGTGTTTTTATGGATATGTGGGGTTGCTTCAAAGTGGTTGCTCCTAGCTAATATTCAGTACAGTCAGTACTGTGGCAGTGATGGAAAAAGCATATGTCTGACATCCTAATGAGATCCAGGGAGACAGAGGAGCCGCTCCAATAGCATTACAGAGCATAAGAATGGATGACATGAATCATTTTGGACAGATTTCTTACTAAAATCTCCATAGGTATTGCACATGATGATACTTAAGCTTTTATAATTTTGATTCGTTACTTAACACATGGTTCATTCAGCAGCATAGCAAGTGCAAGCTACTGGTTATCTCTTTGGCATCGGATTAGCCCGCCACGTGTCATTACCTCTTTGTTTTCAGTCACCGAGTTTGAGCTCTGTAGTGTAGGGACAAGGGACTCCCAGGGAAAAAGGTTACTTGCTGGACCAAAGATATCTGGATATTGAACACAGTTAATTAACACCAGACAGTTGTGTGTGAAGCTGTGGAATATCAGAGACTCAGAAGAAAAGAATTTTTGTCTTTATTAATTTGTTGTCAGGGAGGGCAAGTTTATTTAGGCAGCACCATTCAGACACAATGCAGTTAAAAGTGTGTATAAAGTAGACCACATGATCTCTTTCCTACGGTGGAGATCAGAGAGGAGGTGGATAAACTGGGGTTGCCAGTTCTTAGGGTTCATATGTGGTGCACTGTTTGATGTCTCTTCCTTTATTGACTAGGAGCTCCTCAGCTAAGGCTTGGTCCCTGAGGTCAATAACACTGTAACATGTTTCCACTGTGTTATATTGTTAAGCCCATAAACTGTATTTCTAGCCTCAATAATGGAAGTAAGGGCTGATACTGCTGCAGTAAGAAAAAGTCTCACTCAACTGTCTTTAATATGTGCATGTATATTCTATAAAACCAAACAAGAGAAGAAACCTTTCTTTTTTTGTCTTGTATCACCAGAGAGGCAATTTATTCCATCCAGTACAACATCCGCTCATTCATGAATGTCAAAACCTGGCCATGGATGAAGCTGTACTTCAGAATAAAGCCTCTGCTGAAGAGTGCAGAGACTGAGAAAGAGATGGCCCAAATGAAAGAGGACTTTGAAAGGACCAAAGAGGAGCTAGCAAAGGCCCTGGCCAAGAAGAAAGAACTGGAGGAGAAGATGGTTTCTCTCCTGCAGGAGAAGAATGACTTGCATCTGCAAGTTCAGTCTGTAAGTTAAGTAGAAAGAGGAAATGTGTTACTTCTGAGATCCTGGGTTTTACAGTTGACTAAATGTTATTTTATTGTATTTCATTGTAAATCTAGGAAAGTGAAAACCTCGCTGATGCTGAGGAAAGGTGTGAGGGGCTCATTAAAGCAAAAATCCAGCTTGAGGCCAAAGTCAAAGAGACGGCTGAGAGGCTGGAGGATGAGGAGGAAATCAACGCTGAGTTGACTGCAAAGAAGAGGAAGCTGGAGGATGAGTGCTCTGAGTTGAAGAAGGACATTGATGACCTGGAGCTCACCCTGGCGAAGGTGGAAAAGGAGAAACACGCCACTGAGAACAAGGTGACAGTCATAATTTCAGTTTATTCAACTGTGTGCATTTTAAATATACTTTGATCAAATATTAAAAAATGTAATTTATTAAAACTCTTTAGGTTAAAAACCTGGTTGAGGAAATGACTGCTCAAGATGAGACCATTGTCAAGTTGACCAAAGAGAAGAAAGCCCTCCAGGAGGCCCATCAGCAGGTCCTTGATGATCTGCAGGCAGAGGAAGACAAAGTCAACACTCTGACAAAGGCCAAGACCAAGCTGGAGCAGCAAGTGGATGATGTGAGTTTATATATGTGTTTGAAGAAAATGTTTCTGTATTAAATGTGCGTTTTGGATGCAAATAATTAAAACTGACAGTTTAGATAATTTGTGCATGCTTGCAGATACTGAGACTGGTTGAAATATTTCCATTGATACTCATTACGCTACTGTATGTGTGACTGCCTAGCTCGAAGGTTCCTTGGAACAGGAGAGGAAGCTCCGTATGGATCTTGAGCGAGTGAAAAGGAAGCTTGAAGGAGATCTGAAACTGGCCCATGAATCCATAATGGATCTGGAGAACGACAAGCAGCAGTCTGAGGAGAAAATAAAGAAGTGTGTAAAGATGGGAATTTAAATTATGACCCCCAAAATTTCTAAAATCAAGTGTTCAGCTAACATTGTTTTTCTTATTAAAGGAGGGACTTTGAGATCAGCCAGCTTCTCAGCAAGATAGAAGATGAACAGGGAATTAGTGTTCAGCTTCATAAGAAAATCAAGGAATTGCAGGTAATGTGTAAATATCAGTTTGGACTTTGTGGAGGCAAATTTTGTTGAACGTTTGTTAGTGATGGTGACTGATGGATGGACAATGTAATTCAGGTGCAGTTATTTTACACTCACTAAAATTATTAAAAAAATCTTGCAACCTTTTTGGTGCATTTACATCTTTATAAATAAGCCGTTTGAAAAATTCGAACAAACACTTAGGATTGGTGAGAAGAAAACAGTATTTTTCTTTAAAAAAAAAAATCATAACCTTATCAGTATAAACTTCAGTTGGGACTTTGAAGTGTCCTGTGGTTTACTGTCAGAACAGAAAGGCTGTTTATTTTCTCTGTATTATGAGTAATTGTCTCGTTTTTCAATAATATGATTTACGATTTGGTCAGAGACCCAAAAAGCAACTTCAGACGTACTGTCACTCAAAGTAATGAACATTTGAAGTAAGGGTTCAGCTTGCAGCACACTTAAACATGACTTTACATCACAGGCTCGCATTGAGGAGCTGGAGGAGGAGATTGAGGCTGAGAGGGCTGCTCGAGCCAAGGTAGAGAAGCAGAGGTCTGATCTCTCCAGGGAACTTGAGGAGATCAGCGAGAGGCTCGAAGAAGCTGGTGGAGCAACATCTGTACAGATTGAGATGAACAAGAAGCGCGAGGCAGAGTTTCAGAAGCTGCGTCGTGATCTTGAAGAATCCACCCTGCAGCACGAGGCCACCTCGGCAGCTCTGCGCAAGAAGCAGGCTGACAGTGTGGCAGAGCTGGGAGAACAGATCGATAACCTCCAGAGAGTCAAACAGAAGCTGGAGAAAGAGAAAAGTGAATTCAAGATGGAGATCGATGACCTCAGCAGCAATATGGAGTCTATCGCCAAATCAAAAGTAAAATCTACAAGTGATTCTTTTAATAAAAGAATAATAATTACAGTAATTCAAGCTTTATATTTTGTACAGAAGTATTATGACTATGGTGGACTTTACTACAGATTTTAGTATGTATGTTGTATATTGTTGTATATTGTAAGTATGTTGTTTATGTCTCTAGGGTAACTTGGAGAAAATGTGCCGTTCTCTTGAGGATCAACTAAGTGAACTGAAGACCAAGAATGAAGAGCATATGCGTCAGTTAAATGAAATTAATGTTCAGAGATCAAGACTTATGACTGAAAATGGTGAGTGCAGCATCTGGGATTTAAGATAAAAACAGAACCTGCAATGTTTCACAAAACAATAGAGCAACACAAATCACTAAATAAAGACGCTGAGGAAATTATTTTGTTTGATTCCAATCAGGGGAAGTTGGTCGTCAGTTGGAGGAAAAGGAGTCTCTTGTTTCACAGCTTACAAGGGGCAAACAGGCTTATATTCATCAGATTGAGGAGCTCAAAAGGCACCTCGAGGAAGAAGTCAAGGTACTGCATCACACTCTTGCTGAATGCAGCTACAAATGCCCATGTTTATTTCTTAGTAATGATGATAATGTAAAAATATGTGCGATAAATTTGCATCATATGATCATTAGGCCAAGAACGCCCTGGCTCATTCTGTTCAGTCATCCCGTCATGACTGCGACCTGCTCAGAGAGCAATATGAGGAGGAGCAGGAGGCCAAGGCTGAGCTGCAGCGTGCACTGTCCAAGGCCAACAGCGAGGTGGCTCAGTGGAGAACCAAATACGAGACTGATGCCATCCAGCGCACTGAGGAGCTGGAGGAGGCTAAGTAATGGACAGTCCTGAAGTCACACTGTTTCCACCTGCATTGATTCTGTAAATGATCATTAAACCTGTTTACTGTACGTTCTAACAGGAAGAAGCTTGCCCAGCGTCTTCAGGATGCTGAGGAGTCCATCGAGGCTGTGAACGCAAAATGTGCCTCTCTGGAAAAGACGAAGCAGAGACTGCAGGGTGAAGTGGAGGACCTGATGATCGATGTGGAGAGAGCTAATGCTCTAGCTGCTAACCTCGACAAGAAGCAAAGGAACTTTGACAAGGTTAGATATTTATTGTATAAACTTGGTTTTTATTATATACATGAGGCAACAAAAACATTCACTTGTTTGTTGTACTTTCAGGTTCTGGCTGAGTGGAAGCAGAAGTATGAGGAGAGCCAGGCAGAGCTGGAGGGAGCTCAGAAGGAGGCTCGCTCAATGAGTACTGAGCTGTTCAAGATGAAGAACTCCTATGAAGAAACTCTGGACCACTTGGAGACCCTGAAAAGGGAGAACAAGAACCTGCAACGTAAGACGATAAATCCTGCATGTGATTGTTGACATTACTTTGAAAAAGATATTTTAATAAATATATGACACATTCAAGATGAAGGATAAACAATTTACACCATATGGAAAATTAATGTAAGTTCAATTGTTTTGCAAACATTGTTTGGGCTTTAATGGCAGGCCTGATCTTACTGGAGAAAATGAGATAAAGAATTGAAGAAATACTCTAATTACAACACTAAACTAAACACAAATAATTATTACTGTATTAATGTATTACATTAATATATTTGTTTTATTTTTCTTTTCCAACAGAGGAAATCACTGATTTGACTGAACATATTGGTGAATCAGGAAAGACAATTCATGAACTGGAGAAGGGGAAAAAGATAGCAGAAAATGAGAAAGCAGAAATCCAAACTGCCTTAGAGGAAGCGGAGGTATTTAAAACGACATATTTGCAAAGTACAAACACAGACAGGGAACTCAGTAACTACAACAATTGCAACCAATCCTTAATACTTAAATTCTGAAAATGTTCTTACATTTCATTTTTTTAGGCTACACTGGAGCATGAAGAATCAAAGATACTGCGTGTCCAGCTGGAGCTCACCCAGATGAAAAATGAAATTGACAGGAAACTTGCAGAGAAGGACGAGGAGATTGATCAGATCAAGAGGAACAGCCAGAGAGTGATTGAGACCATGCAGAGCACGCTGGACGCTGAAATCAGGAGCAGAAATGATGCCCTGAGAATCAAGAAGAAGATGGAGGGAGACCTCAATGAGATGGAGATTCAGCTGAGCCATGCCAACCGCCAGGCAGCTGAAGCCCAGAAACAGCTGAGAAACGTGCAAGGACAACTCAAGGTTGGGCATAAATCTGCATAACCACATAAATATGCTTCAAAACACAGCTACATGAGAGATGTAAACATATGTAAACTGAGGAATTGTCTTAAATTCAGGACACTCTACTGCACCTTGATGAAGCCATTAGAAGTCAGGAAGACATGAAAGAGCAGGTTGCCATGGTGGAGCGCAGGAACAACCTGATGCTGGCTGAGATTGAGGAGCTGAGAGTTGCACTGGAGCAGACGGAGAGAGGCCGCAAAGTGGCTGAACAGGAACTGGTTGATGCCAGCGAGCGTGTGGGACTGCTGCACTCTCAGGTGTTATGACTGTATTTTAGAGTATTTTTAAAATATTGGACACTTTTGTAAATGTGAAAATCCCACTGTATATTTTCTTTTAGAACACAAATCTCATCAACACCAAGAAGAAGCTGGAGGCTGACCTTATCCAGATCCAAGGTGAAGTGGAAGATGCTGTTCAGGAAGCAAGAAATGCTGAAGAAAAGGCCAAGAAGGCCATCACTGATGTGAGCTCTGTTTTAGTATTTTAGCATGTAGTTAGTGCTTCGTTCAAAACCCAGCCACTTATACGGTTACATGTGAGACATTCCAGTAGTTACTTTGGAGCAGCAGTAGTACCATGGTTTTTGAAAGGATGAGTAAATGAAATGGATGACTAATTTTAAATTAAGTAAAATATACAAGGTTTGTCATGAAAAAACTCTTTCAGACAGCCATTGACAGCTTATTTGATGTCTAAAAAAACAATAGCCATACATACATCCTAGCAGCGGTCAGTGGCGATTGGTTACATAACAGCTGAAATGTTTCAGACTTACAGCTGACAATCACAGGTAGGGTAGGACAGAAGATCAAACAAAATATGACATAAGCCTTTATGAACATTATAATTGCTTTATAACTTAAAGTACATGCTTGTTGCCTTATATTTACAGCTGAACACTGTATCCTGTTGCAGTTTACCCTTTTGTTTTGCATTTGACTTACAAATTAGGCCGTACTATTGATCATTCTGCTCATTGGCATTTTTAATGATTGATTAGGCTGCCATGATGGCAGAAGAGTTGAAGAAAGAGCAGGACACCAGCAGTCATTTGGAGAGGATGAAGAAGAACCTGGAGGTGACAGTGAAGGACCTGCAGCACCGTCTGGATGAGGCTGAGAATCTGGCCATGAAGGGCGGCAAGAAGCAGCTCCAGAAGCTAGAGGCTAGGGTAAGTCTACAACATATTTCTTTTGTGTTGTGGCTCTATATCCCTGTACTTTTTGAAATACAATTGAATTGAGGACTTTCAGTTTTAGGGTATTCATATCCAACTCTGATGAGGATTATATGGATGCGAATGTCCCCAAAAAACTGCATATGTTCATTTATATTGGACTATTTTCAGATGTAACAAATCTTTTGACTTAAGAATACACATTACAGTTACATCATATGACTTTGCTGTTTGAACGCTGATGAAATCTGGACTTCTTGTTGTTAAGGTTCGAGAGCTCGAGTCTGAAGTCGAGGCTGAGCAGAAGCGTGGAGCTGAAGCTGTGAAAGCCGTCCGTAAATATGAACGCAGAGTGAAGGAAATGACTTACCAGGTACGGAGAACCAAAACATAAATCTTATATATAGTACACCTGAAAATGTAATTAAACAAATCAACTCAATATTATTATTTTAATTTCTTTCTGTAATTTGTGTTTCTAAAAACAAAATGGATGTACATTGTGTTTCAAACCCCTAGAGGGCATGAATCACCATCATATGGCTGAAGCTCCAACACTGCTTGACATACTGAGGTGATATAGAGTAGACCACAGCTAAAAATAAAAACTCTACAATTCCTGCTATAAATACATCCAGTTATGTGCTTATATTAGGATGCCACATGTGTGACATTTATAGAGGTGTTCCACAGATTTTCACTATGAAAAACTGGAAAGAGGAGGAACTGTTGAATGTACACTCACAGACTACTTGATTGACAGAGATGACAGTGTCTGTGCAGCACTGAAGGATCCTCTTTTCACATTCTGCAAGTGTTGAAAGCGACGGTATGCAGATTTATCTGCTGTCTTGCATTGAATCATATCTTCGATATGTGTAGCGTGTGCCGTTGTGCTCTTGTCAAAGTTTCTGAAATGCCTTCACTTCATTGTGGAAGATGTACATAAGAATGTGCTGTGTGCTCTCAAGTGGTTTTAAAGATATTCATGAAACAATAGGGGATGACGGACCTCCCTGTAGTTTTAGTCTCAGTTATATTATACTGTGCACTACCTCTAGGCTGAGGAGGACAAGAAGAATATCGCCCGACTTCAGGATCTGGTGGACAAGCTGCAACTCAAAGTGAAATCCTACAAGAGGCAGTCTGAGGAAGCTGTGAGTGTGAAATATTTGACACATGCAGTCCAAATATGTGTTACTCTACTAACACCTTTACTTCAAGTGTGCTTAACACCAGACGACTGACAGCATGATGCAGGCTGATTTATTGCGCGTGTGGCTTTTTATTTCATACAACCGGCAAGATGGTTCAGGGTAACACTGTAACTTAATGCTTTCCAGGAGGAGCAGGCCAACACTCACCTGTCCAGGTACAGGAAGGTTCAGCATGAGCTGGAGGAGGCTCAGGAGCGTGCTGACATCGCTGAGTCTCAAGTCAACAAGCTGAGAGCCAAGAGTCGTGAAATCGTCAGGGTATATTGATTCATTCAGCCATCATTACATTTTCTGATATAATAATTATGATACAAGAAACTTCGGTATCTTAACAGAATATTTTAACAATGTCCTTTGACAAGTAACTTCTCTCTGTCTCTTTGTATTGATTTAAAGGGAAAGGACGCTGAAGAATGAGCATCAGTCTAGACGAGACACAGCACAAGAAATCATACAATATGATCTTTTTGTCGAGTGTTTAACAAGAAATAAATCTACAAGCAATTGACTGTCTTTGCCTCTCTTAATTCTTGATTCAAATTATATAATACAAACATAGTTCAAATACAATGGTGATACCCTTTAACTTAGAGCTTGTAAAGAGATTGACAATTTTATCCAAATCAGGCAGCTTCTCAACTATAGCGACTAAACTGTCTGGAGTATTTCAATTATTTATTACAATATAATCCATTAGAAAACGATTTCAACAACTGCATACAGAGATACATATATCAAAGCCACTAAGTGCTCCTTAAGTACACAAAATTATAAATGAATACATGATTATGCATTATAAACTACAGCTCAGCTCATGCATTTACATAAGACAATTTAAAAGTACGTTCCGAGACAGAAAATAATCGGAACTTTTGAATCATAATGTAAATCCAAGAACTTACAGTAACACTGGACTTCAACTGTGATCCTGAGTGTTGTATTTTGTGTCTAAATGTGGCCAGTGTAACTTCATCATTCATTCAAGTAACACGGTTGTTAACATGGTTGTCAACTGTCGCCTGTTATCATGTCAAAGTCATCTGGGTCACAATAACTGCAAATCGTTGCCAAGTGGTGATAATGTTCCCGTCAACCTAGTGACCTTACAGTTTTTCTATACGCTTCAACACAAATGTTGCGACGTGTCGGAATGGGGTCTTGTGATGAAAATAAACCTAATAGTCGACCTCAACACACACTGATACCTCTGCTCGTGCTGCAGCATAAGCAGTGACGTCTCCGCTTATGGTTTTGATACTGTATAAATGAACATCGATCATAAATCAGTTTATAGGCGATTTATCTTTTCTGAATGCGCAATAAGATGCAAGGGAATGTAAAGAAATACAGCATTTTTGGTTTAATAATAATGAAAATAAAATCTTACTTGAGACTTGACACCAGAATTCTGACTTAAGAAACTAATCGTACTGTGGATCTACAGTCTAGTAGCTGCTTGTAATAACGTTAAAAAACAATCCTTAATAATCTGACATAAGGAATCCAAATCCTCCTATTGTTGTTTTTAAATACCTACTCCTTTATTATCTCTGACTGTGTTAGTCCATTTTTGGTAATTATATTTCACATCCAATACTGGATTGAATGATCTTCTGCAGCAATGTGATAAGTATCTTGATTTGTCAGGTATTTAAATCACTTAAGACAAAAACAATCTTTCCAGTTTGTTCAGTCTGTCTTTAAAGTATTTCTTAATGAAATTTTCATAAAATGTACTTAATCTATATAGTTTATTTATACTGCAATAAAAGAATACATTGACATGATTTTATCCCTGTTTCGAGATTCAGTTAACAACTTAACAAGTTTAATGGCTTTGTATCGTGTCTTTTGGCTGTGCATCGTTCCCATTCTGTAATTTTACATAATTTCTCTCTCTGTTATTACTTTAATTTGCACAATGATTTGACAGAGTATATATACATAGTAGAATTAAATAAATCTGAAAGCAGTGGCATTAAATTGATACAAGCGTCATTAGATCTATTCATTAATCATTTATTTTATCTGTAAAACTGGACTCACATCTTAGAGTTGTGAGTAATGGTGCCCTTTATGTCAAACAGGAGACTTAGGATCGCCAAGGAAGTGAGTGTTTTATATCAAAGGTTGTTCCACAATAAGACTTGAAGTAGTGACAAATGGCTGAGCATTGAGAACATTGCTGAGGAGACAGCTATATTTGTAGTTCTTCCAAATAAGCACAGCCAGGAGCATAAGAGATCAAGTATCACATTTTTATTGAACATATAGGCCTATTTTGTAGGGTGTGAAGTCCTCAGTATTTAGCTCTTAATGCCCTCTGCCCATCTTTGCAAGTCCAGTGTCATCTTTCAACAAGGAAAGAATGCAAACTACTACACATCATATAACATGATCCCCTTCTTGCCTCTTATGGGGAACAAACACTTGACTTAGAGAAAGGTCAAGCTACAAGCCTGGCCTTGTCTTCAGTTCATCTGTCATGACACACAGTACAACAAGACCATTTAAAGAAAGGGTTTAAAAATACATCCGCACCCTTGAGACAACACAAGCGCCCATCTAGAAAATTCTGGAGACACAAATCTAATCATCTGTTCACTGCAGGTTCCACATCGGACAATAGAGGTGTAACCCACAGTTTTAGAGTTTACTGTCCCACCGACAAATAAACCAAGATGCTATGAAGCTCAATGTTCAGGGCTTGATACGCAACAATTCATAAGAACTGCCAGAATAGGTGATGTAATAAGGTCAGAAACAGCTGACTTGTCAACAGCACGGGTTTGACACAAGGATAAAGCTGTCTTTGACTTTCAGCAGCACAGGGGGGAGATGAGCAGGTCAATGTCTGAGCCACCCGCCAAATCCCCCTTCCTGACCGGTTATACTGTCAGAAATGCAGAGACGCAACCTGATATGCTGGAAAGTACGAGCGGTGAAAGTGATTTTAAAAAAGAAGAAGAAGTACAGTTTGTTAAAATGTATGGCAATGGAAATTAGGAAGGATAAATGAATTTGGGGTAAAGATAAACAAAGAAGATGGGATTTATTATAGTTTGAAATATTATTGTTAAAGAAAGCTATGATGCCCAAACAGTGTTGAGGTTTCAGAAAAAAAAGCCATGGCCAAACAGAAACATGTTATAATGGAAATGTGAAAGAGTTAACCCCAGGCGACCACTGCAGATTTAAGTTTTCCATCATCAGTTGCACCAGAGAAAACCAATATGGTTATTTTATCATTTGTTGTTGCCACTTTTGTTGCCTCTGCTGTTATAACTGAATGTCAGTTAATAAACAAGCAACTGAAGCTCTTTACTTTTGTCCTGCGTTGATGGTTGATTGACGTTTTGTGGACATTTTTTTTTATGCTGGCGGCTCTATGAGGCTGCTCTTTGGTAAAGTGGTGCTTTGAGCTGTAGCGATGCTCACCAGCACCAAACGCAAAGTGCAGCTGAGGCTGAATGTCATTAGTTTTGCAGGAATCATGAACTTAAGTACTGGAAAATTTTGACCTGATGATGTCACAGAAAATCCAATGAAAATCAAAACATTACAATAACTGTATCAATAATTTCTGATGCTGTAATAGGTTTGTTTATGTGAGTAATGTTTGTAAACACTGGTGTAGAACAGGTTTTTCATTTACTGTGCAAGTCAACTACGGTCCAAAAAAACAAAACAACTTAAGTTCCACGAATGCCTTTTTGTGATATTTTAACAACTCTGTCTGATGTGGTCCTGGTAGTTCAACATATCAGATTTCAGAGGAAGTCCCTAGAAAGCTGAAGCCCTTTGACCTCGACTACACCCAGCCAGACGACCCTATTAAGATGGACATGTCTGTCACCAGTCTGAGCTCTAGGATTATCACACCTTCATAAACCACAACAAAAATCAAATGTGAGCTATTGAAAAATTAAATATTTGGCACTCTGTAGGTTTATAAGAGTGGTGTGAGCTTTTAGAGCCAAAAGTGGGTCAAAAATTGAAACCAATCCTCAGAATGTGTTAGTACTGTCAGTAGGGGATTAATGGAAACCTGACACTGCTTCCCTACAGACAAAACAAGCAAAGTGTACAGCAACAGAAAGAAGGCGAACGAAAGGACTAAAAACAGCAGAGGGACAGAGTAAATGAATAAATGCGTACAGTACTCATTAAGATAGCAATTAATGACTCAGACTGTCAACTTGTTGGGAAGTAATACGTACTAAAAAAAAGGAGGAACCCTGCAATCGTCACCTATCTGTTCCTTTATGCAGTATAATCAGGCCAATATGGCTGTGGAGCCTGAATTATTCCACAGTAATTGCAGAAATTCTTGGGGATAATATGTCATTAGTCTAAAAACAGGACTGCAGTGCTCTTAGACCGATTTAGATACCTGGTAAATTCAGTTCTGTTCCCAAACAGAATAGAGCGTTTGAATAATATGGCAGAGATGAGAAACATGTAAAACTTTTGACACCACTCTCTTCTGCATTAATCAATGTTATGTCAAGTATTAAGTTGTATGACAATAACATTATAAACACTGTCAAAATTACAAACATTTGAGTAGCACTTCACTCTTTTTCTCCCTATTTAGCATTTACAAATAGAATGTAAAAATATAATTCATGTTTTTCACACTATTAAATAGTTGTGAGCAGATATAAGGACATTAAGGGGTTTATTAATGTACAGTATTTGTCAAACATTACAGCTTCTTCTATGAAGACATATTTTATACTGTTACACCAGTTTGAATATATTGTCATTCAATGCCTGTTTAAAAAAGCTGCCACTTGGGTATCCACAGGAGGAGTTAAGATAGCTGACATATTCATTAATATTTAATTGATTAAACACATATATCTGAATACAACATTATACTGTCAGTTTATTAAATGTTTGTATACCTACTGATTATGAATGTTAGACACTTAATGTTACACGTTGCTGAGAGTTGTAATGATATAAAGCACACATGCCCCATGTCATGTTTTTGAACTCGAGGTGTGCATCAGTGATATTAAGGCATTTGTAATTTCATCGCATTAACTCAAACGTAGGCTCTGCTCCAAGATCACCCTTGGCTGTTATAATGAGATAATGAGACACTTTGACAGGCCTAATTATCACTCCACACTGCAGTTTTTATTTAAATATACAGCATTTTGAATGAAAATATTTTAAAATATATATATAATATTCTTATTTGCAGCATATGCAGACATTCTGACATAAGGTGTGGTGACATAGCGCTTTGCGATGGACTTTTGTATCAAGAGAACATCAAAGCAAATGCTGCCGCCATTTGTTTGACAAGTTATTTCTCACAGGATGCATGCTGTGTGTCACATTTTACAGGACAGAGGAAATTAAAGCGCTATAAATATGAATATTGTTCTACTTTCTATTGTCCTTCCTCCCTGCAGAACAAATCTAATTAGGTTTGGGATTTTATAATACGCAGACCTCAGCGTTCCTGCTATCATGAGGTATCATCATTTTCACAGGTTCTTAGATTAGCAACTCGTTCAGTCCAATTCTGCTCCTTTGTCACAGGAAAGACTTGCAAGGCTTCTGCAACAGAATACCAGTGACATATGAGAGCTTCTCCACGGCTAAACTCAGAGCCTCTGCAGTGCCAAGGTGCATTAAGGAGATTACTCTAAAGACCAAAACAATGTCTGAACTTCAGTAACTGATACAGCTGCCAGAACAATATTTACGCAAGGTTAAAAAAATGCTGCATTGTTAAGTCTTGATCTATTTATACACTTTTATATTCTGCCTCCATTTTAACAGTGTCTGGTAAAATAGTTAACAATGAGACAAACATATGTGCTTTGTCTCCACAGACACGGCAGCCCCAAGAACATTACTGTTTCTGTTTAAAACAAATAAATCAAAAACAACACATCAACTCTCTGTATGTAAGCTGATTTAACCTGGTGATGATACCAGTAAGGGGCTTTTTCAATTTATACACACTAATTAACAACAATCATTTCCATCATTCAAACAAGTGTTTGTAATATTAAATTCTTGTCATTGTCTAAAACTTGCCTCTGTAACCTCAGTGACTCTGAGAGTAAAAGCAGCAGGGAGTTTAATCTATGATAAACTGTCATCAGTGACAAAAGATGCCTGAGATCAGATTAGTGGCAAAAATACTCGAGCAAAGAGCGTAAAACTACATGACCAAATAAAGCCAGTCATTTCTGCTGAGTGTACACTGATCTCTCTATATAAGAAGGAGGGCTGGACACCCCCAAGGACTGATAGGCGACCAGTCAAGGTGAGTGAGTTACAGTCTTTTATTAGCAGGAGGAAAGCCAACAGCTTAATGAACAATGCAGGGCATGACTACTTACTGCCAGACTAAGTGAATACAGAACTGCTCTGTGTTTATGCCAGCACTTCAGTGTACAGTAAGTTCACTTTAATATGAAATACGTTAATTGCAGTTATTAATTTAAACTATTTGTGTTTCTGTCTTCAGATCCTTCATTAGAACATCATAATCTGTTTTTCTAGTGGGAGGAAAGAAGGTATGTTACTTCTTTTATCAGTGTTTAGTTTAGTCCAAAACATTTTTAATTAATAGTCGAGGACATATGTGAAAAGTATATGTGATGTGAAAGAGAAAGTTTTACCTGGTGAGTAACAATTAATAGCCAATTATAAACATCTCACTAATGATGTTTGCATCCATAAATAATCAGCGATAAATTGTTACTGTCTTTTTCTTAGTATTAGTCAGTATCTCAGGTTGTAGGGCATGTAAGAAGTCATTGCATCAACAATGATTACACAGAATATTTAACAATCTTGCAAAGTGTAAATGCGGATTTTGTATTTAATTATCTAATTGATTTGGCATAAAACGAACTTAACTAAAATCAAAGCCTTGTCAATTTTTCTCTGTTCCTCAA
This sequence comes from Seriola lalandi dorsalis, assembly GCF_002814215.2. Lineage (NCBI taxonomy): Eukaryota > Metazoa > Chordata > Actinopteri > Carangiformes > Carangidae > Seriola > Seriola lalandi. Next base: position 1,279,696 of record NW_019525075.1, read on the forward strand.
GTGTAGCATTCATTGTAAATTTAACAGCATTTCCTTTTTCTTCAGCAGCAGAGCACCCTCATATGTGCAGAGGATTGATGGACTGAAATAACTGAGTGCTGCCTTGTTTTTACTTACTTGCAGTGAAGGGTCATCAATAATGGGGGACTCAGAAATGGAGTGTTTTGGCCCGGCGGCCATTTACCTCCGGAAGCCAGAAAGAGAGAGAATTGAAGCTCAAAACACTCCCTTTGATGCTAAAACGGCTTACTTTGTTTCTGAGCCTGCTGAAATGTACCTCAAGGGGAAACTTGTGAAGAGAGAGGGCGGCAAAGCCACCGTGGAGACTCTCTGTGGAAAGGTGAGAGTGATCCCACTGGAATAAAACAAAGTTGTACAGTTTTGTCATATAAAAGAAGGAACATTAAAATCACATCAATTTTAATTTCACAGCCAAAACTGCCGTAAAAAACATTTTACAATATACATCTGCACTGATGCTAATGTGGTTTCAAAGAATGTTGAATGCAAGACTGAGTGATTGTCTCTTTAAAGTAAAATGAGTCGACAGTGCATGAATTCAGTGCATGTCTATAATTTCTCTCTAATCAGACAGATTAGATTTGGAGCTGATTTTGGAGTGCCAGAGAAATCTGTTTTTGATCATTTAACCTGTGGACTGTAGTACACATAGTAATGCATTGTAACCACCTCAGTCGGTCCACTGTTGTAACTTAAGTCCTGTGTCTTCTCTGTCACTGTAACAGAGTATCACTGTAAAAGACGACGCAATCTTCCCCATGAACCCTCCAAAGTTCGACAAGATTGAGGACATGGCCATGATGACCCACCTCAGTGAGCCGTCTGTGCTGTATAACCTCAAAGAGCGCTATGCAGCATGGATGATCTACGTGAGTTTGAAATAAAGCAACACATGAGCACATTAAATGTAAGATGACTACGGGGAGATGTGTGTGAGTAACAGTCCTCTCTGTCCCCACAGACCTACTCAGGGCTGTTCTGTGTCACCGTGAACCCCTACAAGTGGCTCCCAGTGTACGACTCAGTGGTTGTAGCAGGATACAGAGGAAAAAAGAGGGTTGAGGCTCCACCCCACATTTTCTCCATCTCTGATAACGCCTATCAGTTCATGCTCACTGGTGTGTGAGACAAAACTTTTCATCTTTTAAATGCAAAAGCAGGATCATATGAGATGAAAGAGACAGTTACAGTGTGTATGAAATGTTTTGAAGTTAAAAAAACTCATGGAGCATATTTCAATGGTATCTAACAGAAACCCACTGTTTAGTTCTTAAATAATTTGACCTGATATAAGAATCCATGTGATTGGTATATAGTTTTGGCATCTGTTAGATTAAATAATAGACACAAAGCAGAAAAATGCTAATCAATATGTTGCTTTTTTCACAGACCGTGAGAATCAGTCAATCCTTATCACGTAAGTTTTACTAATGTTTCCTCTAAGTCAGTGCAAGCCTGAAAACAAATGCAGTTACATGTTGAAGGAAGGTTTAAGCACATTGTATTCTTTGACATAATCGAAACAACAGAGTAGGATCAAATGGAGTCTTAACAAGCTGGTCATGGTGTTGATTGACTTGTTTTTATGCTTGAAGTGGAGAATCCGGTGCAGGAAAGACTGTCAACACCAAACGTGTCATCCAGTACTTTGCGACAATCGCAGTGGCTTCAGGAAAAAAAGCAACAGAGTCAGCTGGAAAAATGCAGGTAAATAATGTAATATACTGTACATGATGATATTTATGAAAATGAATATAAGAAAATACTAAGACACACCATGGAACATCATTTTCAGGGGTCGCTGGAGGATCAGATCATTGCAGCTAACCCACTGCTGGAGGCTTATGGAAATGCCAAAACTGTGAGGAATGACAACTCATCCCGCTTTGTAAGTGTTTGCTAACCTGAGTCTTTTCGCACAATATCAGTTTTTAAGAAGTAATAATCCTAATTCATAGTTTTCTTTTGAATAGGGTAAATTTATCAGAATCCACTTCGGAACAACTGGGAAGTTGGCCTCAGCAGACATTGAAACATGTAAGGCTAGATGTGGCACAGCACACAAACCTTAGTTTGTTCTCGTACCCTCTGTTCGTTGAGCAGAACTGACCGGTGTCTAACTGTGTGATTGACAGATCTGCTGGAGAAGTCTCGAGTGACGTTCCAGCTGTCTGCTGAGAGGAGCTACCACATCTTCTATCAGCTCATGACAGGCCACAAACCTGAGCTGATAGGTGTGACATTAGTGAATAATGGTATCATTCATTCTAAAGCAAGTGATGTATTCTGCATATTTAAATTGGGTTTTTCCTTTTCTCCAGAGGCTCTGCTGATCACCACAAATCCATATGACTATTCTATGATCAGTCAGGGTGAAATCACTGTCAAGAGTATCAATGACATTGAAGAATTCATCGCTACTGATGTAAGGACAACTTTGCTATGATGTTTGCATTTACTGCTACAACAAATCAGGCTTTTTTTTCACATTCACAATTAATATTTGCATTACTAACACTCAGTTAATAATTTATTAGAGCAATAAATCCTATTTTTTATTAAAGCTTTGAGGATTCATCATGTTGGTATTTTATTTTATTGGTGGTAGTGTACTTGATTGAATTATATGAAGAGGGGTTTCTAATGTCCTCCTCCATTTTGATATTACTAATAGCATGCTACTTATTGCTTTAAAGCTAATTAAACTATATTATCTTTGTGGTATGTGATATATGCTAAACTTATGTGGAGGTAGGGTGCAGCAACAACTGTACTTCCATGAATAATATAAGCTTGTGTTTTAAAACCTTCTCTTTTTACCACAGACTGCTATTGACATCCTGGGCTTCACTGCAGAAGAGAAGGCAAGCATGTACAAGCTGACTGGAGCTGTGATACATCACGGAAACATGAAATTCAAGCAGAAGCAGCGTGAAGAGCAGGCTGAGCCTGATGGCACTGAGGGTATGACACCCACACACCCTCAGCTTCAATGTAGTAGCACTGGCTTTGACTTGTGATTTAAGAGTTGCACTGATGACTTCACCCTGGTATTATGAGTTCTAAAGATGGCTATTTGTGTTCTCCTTGTTTTAGTGGCAGATAAAATCGCCTACCTCATGGGTCTGAACTCTGCTGATTTGCTCAAAGCATTATGCTACCCCAGAGTGAAGGTCGGGAACGAGTATGTGACCAAAGGTCAAACTGTCCCTCAGGTATAGGAGACGAAACACAAATAACACCAAAGTCTGTTTTTCTGTTTTTACATATCAAGAAACATGTTGATAATATTATCTCTACTAATGGTCTCAGCTCTGTATGTTCTTTAGCTTGTTTTAACCCCTCAACATAGAATTACCTTTTGTTAATTTTTACAATTTATAATGTGTTGTACCTTTCGTTTCCAAAATCAGGTCAACAATTCCGTCATGGCTCTCTGCAAGTCTGTCTATGAGAAAATGTTCTTGTGGATGGTCGTCAGAATCAATGAGATGCTGGATACCAGGCAGCCAAGAAGCTATTTCATCGGTGTCCTGGATATTGCTGGGTTTGAAATCTTTGATGTAAGTATGTCTGGCTGATACTACATGAGCCTATACAGCTTTATTTAAATAATTTTGCAGTTTTCAATTCAAAATCAGGGAGCATCAAAGATTAGAGTATTAATAAATTCATGCTTAATTAGTGTTAAGGCCTTTGCTGACATTTGATATCTTTATCTCTTTAGTTCAACAGCTTGGAGCAGCTTTGTATCAACTTCACCAATGAAAAACTGCAACAGTTTTTCAACCACCACATGTTTGTCCTGGAGCAAGAAGAGTACAAGAAAGAGGGAATTGAATGGGAGTTCATTGACTTTGGCATGGATTTGGCTGCCTGCATTGAGCTTATTGAGAAGGTGAGAAGATGTTGTACATTCACAAATACAGAAAATTGTCTGACTGGAAATCATTTGTTTTAAATAATCATTTCCTCGTGACAGCCAATGGGCATCTTCTCCATCCTTGAAGAGGAGTGCATGTTCCCCAAGGCAACAGACATGACCTTCAAGAACAAACTGTACGACCAGCATCTTGGGAAAAACAAGTCATTTGAAAAGCCAAAACCTGCCAAAGGCAAAGCTGAGGCCCATTTCTCTCTGGTGCACTATGCTGGCACTGTTGATTACAACATTTGTGGCTGGCTGGACAAGAACAAGGATCCCCTGAACGACTCAGTGGTTCAGCTCTACCAGAAGTCTTCAGTCAAACTGCTGGGTCACCTCTATGCAGCACATGCCGGAGCAGAAGGTACATGCTGTTATCTGTCTCAACATTATGAGATATTAAAATTCAAACTGCCCACTTCTGTTTAATTTAACCATTTCAATGTAATTACTGTTCCACTGACAGCTGAGGGCGGTGGCAAAAAAGCTGGCAAGAAGAAGGGTGGCTCCTTCCAGACTGTGTCTGCTTTGTTCAGGGTAAGTATGGAACGACTTCCATACTTCACTGCAATTATGACTCATTTGGTGCCGTTTGCAATAATGTCTAAATGTCCTTTAAATTCTTCAGGAGAATTTGGGCAAGCTGATGACCAACTTGAGGAGCACTCATCCTCATTTTGTACGTTGTTTGATTCCCAATGAATCGAAGACTCCAGGTAATCCTATTACCTATTGATTTATGCACTTAAAAAGAATACTACAGTGTCCTTTAGAGCTCAGCGCACTGCAACTTAAGAAAACATATGCAAATAGACAAAACACAAACAATTTCAGAAAATATCTTCATCAATTTGACAAAGCATGCGCCACAAATACTCACAACACAACAGACGTTTCCAGCAGACACAAAAAAGTGATGCGGGGGCATGTGGGTGGCTCACCTGGTAGAGCACGTACCATGAAGGTGTAGTCCTAACTGCAGCCGCCCGGGTTCGAGTGGCCCGTGGCCCTTTGCTGCATATCATTGCCTCTCTTCCTTTCGTTCTCTCTCTGTCTCTCTCTAACTGTTGCTGTTAGAATTAAGGCAAAAAATGACTTGTGTTGAACCTGGCTAGGACACTGGATTATATTATAATACATACATGCACACTTGTTGTTCAATGCTTTTAACTTCAAAAGTCACAAGGGATTGAACAACAAGTGCGTCCTAGCCAGGTTCATCACTTTTTAGTGTGCCCTGGAAACACTTCCGTTGTGTTGTGAGTATTTGCGGCGCATGTGTTGTCAAATTGATGATGATGTTTTTTTCTGAATTTGTTTGTGTTTTGTCTATTTGCATGTGTTTTCTCAAGTTGCAGCTGAACTCCCAGGGCCACAGTATAATACTATAACACAAAACTGTACTTGGCATGTCTTTAAGGTCTTATGGAGAACTTCCTGGTCATCCACCAGCTGAGGTGTAACGGTGTGCTGGAGGGTATCAGGATCTGTAGGAAAGGTTTCCCCAGCAGAATCCTCTATGGTGACTTCAAACAGAGGTAGCAGAAATATCGTCTTTGCAGGCATTGAAAAGTGTTTATCATCAAACTGGTGCTTTCTAACTGAATAAAAACTTTACTCGTAGATATAAAGTATTGAATGCCAGTGTCATCCCAGAGGGACAGTTTATCGACAACAAGAAGGCCTCCGAGAAACTGCTGGGATCCATCGATGTGGACCACACTCAGTACAAGTTTGGCCACACCAAGGTAGAGTAAGAAACACCCCTCTGCAAAAGGTGGTTTACAAAGGGGTATAGGATCAGCTATGGTCAAGTTACTATAATCGTTGACTCTCAGTTGTTCTTGTTGACTCTCAGGTGTTCTTCAAAGCTGGTCTGCTGGGAACTCTGGAGGAGATGAGAGATGAGAAACTGGCTGCACTGGTCACAATGACTCAGGCTCTCTGCAGAGGTTACCTCATGAGACGCGAGTTTGTCAAGATGATGGAAAGGAGGTAATGTGTCTGTCTGTTATCAATGTCTGAATTTGATCTACTTTATTTATAAAGATAAACAATGCTAACTCATTTTTTTCTTGGTTTTCATTAGAGAGGCCATTTTCTCCATCCAGTACAACATCCGCTCATTCATGAATGTCAAAACTTGGCCATGGATGAAGCTGTACTTCAAGATTAAGCCTCTGCTGAAGAGTGCAGAGACTGAGAAAGAGATGGCCCAAATGAAAGAGGACTTTGAAAAGACCAAGGAAGACCTAACAAAGGCCCTGGCCAAGAAGAAAGAACTGGAGGAGAAGATGGTTTCTCTCCTGCAGGAGAAAAATGATCTCTTGTTGCAAGTGCAGTCTGTAAGTTGCATCACCATGCTGTATGTGTAATTTCTACTTAATATCCTACATCAAATTACTGATTTGTTGAAATGAATGTCCTTGTGTTGACTTTTAGGAAGGTGAAAACCTCACTGATGCTGAGGAAAGGTGTGAGGGGCTCATCAAAGCAAAAATCCAGCTTGAAGCCAAACTCAAAGAGACGACTGAGAGGCTGGAGGATGAGGAGGAAATGAATGCTGAGTTGACTGCAAAGAAGAGGAAGCTGGAGGATGAGTGCTCTGAGTTGAAGAAGGACATTGATGACCTGGAGCTCACCCTGGCAAAGGTGGAAAAGGAGAAACATGCCACTGAGAACAAGGTGACAAGATTATTTTCTTTTAACAAGATATTTTCACATCTGTGTAGATAAAAACCATTTCCTAATTCAGGTTCATGTAAACATACATAGGTCAAAAACCTGGTTGAGGAAATGGCATCTCAAGATGAGACCATTGCCAAGTTGACCAAAGAGAAGAAAGCCCTCCAGGAGGCCCATCAGCAGGTCCTTGATGATCTGCAGGCAGAGGAAGACAAAGTCAACACTCTGACAAAGGCCAAGACCAAGCTGGAGCAGCAAGTGGACGATGTATGTAATCCACCTATGGGAGCAAATGGTGAACGTACCAATCATATCTTTATTTTAATTTTATGAAACACCTCTTTCCTTGATAGCTTGAAGGTTCCCTGGAGCAAGAAAAGAAGCTCCGTATGGATCTTGAGCGGGCAAAGAGGAAGCTTGAAGGAGATCTGAAACTTGCCCAGGAATCCATAATGGATCTTGAGAACGACAAGCAGCAGTCTGAGGAGAAAATAAAGAAGTACGAATAAGATTTTACCCATTCATTAACAGTAAAGAGTCTATGAGAGGTTCTACTGAAACACAACCTTAATACGCCATATTGTTTTCCTCCCTCTCCAGGAAGGACTTTGAGATAAGCCAGCTCCTGGGTAAGATTGAGGATGAACAGTCTCTTGGAATCCAGCTACAAAAAAAGATAAAAGAACTTCAGGTGTGTTTTTGAGCAAGTGTCAGTCAACAGCAAGCTAGCAGTCAAATATTTCGGATGATTTTCTCTTAAACCTTGTGTGTTTCAGGCTCGCATTGAGGAGCTGGAGGAGGAGATTGAGGCTGAGAGGGCTGCTCGGGCCAAGGTGGAGAAGCAGAGGTCTGATCTCTCCAGGGAACTTGAGGAGATCAGCGAGAGGCTTGAAGAAGCTGGTGGAGCAACTGCAGCTCAGATTGAGATGAACAAGAAGCGCGAGGCAGAGTTTCAGAAGCTGCGCCGTGATCTTGAAGAATCCACCCTGCAGCACGAGGCCACCTCGGCAGCTCTGCGCAAGAAGCAGGCTGACAGTGTGGCAGAGCTGGGAGAACAGATCGATAACCTCCAGAGAGTCAAACAGAAGCTGGAGAAAGAGAAAAGTGAATTCAAGATGGAGATCGATGACCTCAGCAGCAATATGGAGTCTATCGCCAAATCAAAGGTGAGAGCGCTGCATTTTCATACAGGGAGCAAAAATGTAATGATAAACAACTTTAATCTAACAAATGCTTTCTTTTATCAGGGAAACCTTGAAAAGTTGTGCAGAACATTAGAAGATCAACTGAGTGAGCTCAAATCCAAGAATGATGAGAATGTCCGTCAGCTAAACGACTTCAGTGTACAAAAAGCAAGACTTCAAACTGAAAATGGTATGAATCTCACTTTCTGGGATGTTTGCATTATCCTGAAGATAAATGCTCGGTGCTCAATGCATGGCAAGTTTCTTCGTCTGTTATTGCAGCAGTGCAAAATGTATGGTAAAATGAATGTGTTCTCAACACACCTGAATCAAACCCCTATTTTTTTACAACCCTATTTCATTCCCTTAACTCACTTCCACCTACATTTTTACAAGTGGTAAACTTGTAAAATAAAGCTCTATTCAGCAAGATGGACAGATCAAAATATTTCTTGCACAATACTAGAAACCGCAATGTGTACATAATTAGTTTTCCTTTCCTTAGTGTCATTTTCTGACATTGTCTTGCAATGTCGTTCTGATGTACATTATATTGATACTGTATCTTTCATTAGGTGAAATTGTGCGTCAGCTGGAGGAGAAAGAAGCTCTCGTTTCTCAGCTGACAAGAGGCAAGCAGGCTTTTACCCAGCAGATTGAGGAGCTGAAGAGGCACATAGAGGAGGAAGTTAAGGTACCAGTCTATGAAAGCAGACAGATAACGCCACCAGGCGATTGGTATCAAATATTGATCAGGTTTTCATTCGGATTATTAGGCCAAGAACGCCCTGGCTCATGCTGTTCAGTCAGCCCGTCATGACTGCGACCTGCTCAGAGAGCAGTATGAGGAGGAGCAAGAGGCCAAGGCTGAGCTGCAGCGTGCACTGTCCAAGGCCAACAGCGAGGTGGCTCAGTGGAGAACCAAATACGAGACTGATGCCATCCAGCGCACTGAGGAGCTGGAGGACGCTAAGTAATGGACAGTCCTGAAGTCACACTGTTTCCACCTGCATTGATTCTGTAAATGATCATTAAACCTGTTTACTGTACGTTCTAACAGGAAGAAGCTTGCCCAGCGTCTTCAGGATGCTGAGGAGTCCATCGAGGCTGTGAACGCAAAATGTGCCTCTCTGGAAAAGACGAAACAGAGACTGCAGGGTGAAGTGGAGGACCTGATGATCGATGTGGAGAGAGCTAATGCTCTAGCTGCTAACCTCGACAAGAAGCAAAGGAACTTTGACAAGGTTAAATTTTTATTTCTGCCTTGTGCATTAAAATGTAAAACACAGTATTACTGAAACTTATGGGTCTTCTTTGTGGTTTCAGGTCCTTGCAGAGTGGAAGCAGAAGTATGAAGAGAGCCAGGCAGAGCTGGAAGGATCTCAAAAAGAAGCTCGTTCTCTCAGCACTGAGATGTTCAAGCTGAAAAATTCATATGAAGAATCTTTGGATCACCTGGAGACTATAAAGAGGGAGAACAAAAACCTTCAACGTATGAAAAGTTTTAAAAATGCAGAATATTCATATACGCAAAAAAAACAAAAAGAACTGACAGTGGTCTGATTTGCAGAGTTTGGAATTTTACAGCTGATTTCTCTTTGTACACTCAGGGAATCAACCTTTCAGAAAGTTGTTTCATATGCTTTGTATAAAAGTAGGAGTGTGCCCCCCAGTGGGTCACAGATTTAATGTGCATGGTCTATGATGAACTAATATCAACTGTAATGCAGTTTATTATAGCTTTTTGTAAGTGTTCAAGTGAACAGTACTGTATATTTAATCTCAAAGTCTACCATAATGAATTCATCCCACACCTACTTAAATACCATATACACTTTGTTTCTTAAAGAGGAGATCTCCGATTTAACTGAGCAAATTGGTGAGAGTGGAAAAACCATTCATGAATTGGAGAAAGCGAAAAAGACTGCAGAGACAGAGAAGACCGAACTCCAGACTTCACTTGAAGAGGCAGAGGTACCATCAGACAAAATATCACTTTTTAAAGATCATTTTTAGAAATACTGGAACTAAACAACGTATATTTATTTTTGTCAAGGCTACCCTGGAGCATGAGGAATCCAAGATTCTCCGCATTCAGCTTGAGCTCACTCAAGTCAAGAGTGAAATTGACAGAAAACTTGCAGAGAAGGACGAGGAGATTGAGCAGATCAAGAGGAACAGCCAGAGAGTGATTGAGTCCATGCAGACCACTTTGGACGCTGAGGTCAGGAGCAGAAATGATGCCCTGAGAATCAAGAAGAAGATGGAGGGAGACCTCAATGAGATGGAGATTCAGCTGAGTCATGCCAACCGCCAGGCAGCTGAAGCCCAGAAACAGCTGCGAAACGTGCAAGGACAGCTCAAGGTACGGTAGCATATGAAAGAAAACTGCACTTTGAGTTTACTTTATTTAGACTGCATTGCAACCGTGTTTTTATTATCAATTTAGGATGCACAATTGCACCTTGATGAAGCCATTAGAGGTCATGAAGAAATGAAAGAACAGGTTGCCATGGTGGAGCGCAGGAACAACCTGATGCTGGCTGAGATTGAGGAGCTGAGAGTTGCACTGGAGCAGACGGAGAGAGGCCGCAAAGTGGCTGAACAGGAGCTGGTTGATGCCAGCGAACGTGTGGGACTACTGCACTCTCAGGTTAATACAGATTCAATGTGAAACGCCTGACAACTGAAAATTTCAGTACATAACCAAAACTGTTATTTGTTCAGAATACCAGCCTCATCAACACCAAGAAGAAACTGGAGGCTGACCTTATACAGATCCAAGGTGAAGTGGAAGATTCTGTTCAGGAAGCAAGAAATGCTGAAGAAAAGGCCAAGAAGGCCATCACTGATGTGAGTCATCTAAACAAACACATGTCTATATAGTGGTCATTTATGTACCAATTCGAGTGCTCTGACAGTTGAAACAAATTCTTCAAAATTTCAGGCTGCCATGATGGCAGAAGAGTTAAAGAAAGAGCAGGACACCAGCGGTCATTTGGAGAGGATGAAGAAGAACCTGGAGGTGACAGTGAAGGACCTGCAGCACCGTCTTGATGAAGCTGAGAATCTGGCCATGAAGGGCGGCAAGAAGCAGCTCCAGAAACTAGAGGCTAGGGTAAGTGCCATGTGGACCAACCCATTTATATTTATTGTGCAGCAGGACAATCTTTTTTCATTTCAAAATGACTGAATTCTCCGTCATTCAAGGTTCGTGAATTGGAGGCTGAAGTTGATGCTGAACAGAGGCGTGGTGCTGATGCTATCAAGGGAGTGCGTAAATATGAGAGAAGAGTAAAGGAACTAACCTATCAGGTCAGTCGCTATCCAAATGAGTTTAACTACAACAAATACTAATAATCATAACAATGTGCAGTAATGAAAACAGTAGATGCATATTTCTATCACAATTTTGTATTATTTTCTAAATTTAAAACAGACTGAGGAGGACAGGAAGAATATTGGTAGACTTCAGGATCTGGTGGACAAGCTGCAGCTCAAAGTGAAATCTTACAAGAGACAGGCTGAAGAGGCTGTGAGTACACTTAATCCTCATAATGATACACATTATGAAAATGTCAGTCAGTCGACAGGTCTTGACTTTACTGTGGCCTACTATACAGGAGGAGCAGGCCAACAGTCACCTGTCCAGGTACAGGAGGGTTCAGCATGAGATGGAGGAAGCTCAGGAGCGCGCTGACATTGCTGAGTCCCAGGTCAACAAGTTGAGGGCGAAGAGTCGTGAAATTGTCAAGGTAAAAATAACTACCTAAGATTGATCAAGTTTGCAGAAATGTTCATCTTATTAAATTTAGATTATCTCATTTCAGACCAAGGAAGCAGAGGAGTGAGGAGGAAATCACGGGTTATACATTAACAGGAAATCATACAATATGACCATCTTGTTACTTGTTCACTTTAGCATGTTAAACATGCTGTGATAGCCAAAAGTCAATAAAAGATAGATAGTTCATTGCATCTTTTTTGTGTCTGTCTCATCATTTTTTAATGCCTGATTCAGTGGTTGAATATTACAAGTCCCCTACAATTCACGACATAATTTAGACCAGATACACACAAATAAGTTACAAAATCAAATTTAAGAATCAAATATAGTCCAATAAAGTACATGGTCTGATGTTATACAGACAATACCATACATAACCATTTAAAGCGCAGATCCACACTGTGTCCTCTTAGTTGAAGTTCAAGTTAGTTCAGATTCATTGATTTACTGCATATTTATCTCTAGTATGTAAATGTATACACAAATGTCTACACAATTAGCATTACTATATACCTTCATATATAATTTTAAAGAAAAAAATATCTTTCGTTGTCTTCTTGTTGGACTTTGCAACAAGAACATATATATAAACCGTTGTATATTGACACCAAGAGAAATTATCCCTGGTCCCACTACTGCCTTAGTTTTTCTGTCAGTATTAGAACAACTACTTCCAAAACCACCAGCCTTTAAAGAAGGATCCTTTTAAAGTGTGGCCCATTTTTTCTTTGCTAAAGATAAAATGTTTTACAATGTTATAGGGAACAATGAACTGATAGCATTACACTGACCTAATTTGGTTTTGATTCGGAATATACCGAAGTCTCGGCTGGACACGCGCCCCACCTCTTTGCCCATTTTTGGATTAGCCGTCAGTTCGGCAGAGAGCAAGATACCGACCATACTGCGACGACGGAACGGCCCCATCTGAGCTTCAACCCCGCTCTTCAGAAACTATGGATAGCGTCACGGAGGATACGTCCATCTTTATTTACAGACTATGGTTACACCATGTGGCGGAGTCACGTGTGGGTGTAGTTAATTGAGAGGGGGAGGGTGTGGTAAAGGGTGTCTGCTAAAAGTTTCTAAAATGATACAATAGCACCATCTACTGTGATGCATGGTGGATAGCTTTATTTTGAAAATGATGCTCCCCAGTAGGCTGGTGTATGATACACAAAATAACTCCATCATTCATTTTATAAAATCAGAGATAATAAAGACTTTAATATAAAAGGCACTGCTAGTGACCCCAAATAAAATAGTTTATTATACCAAAGAAGTCTATGGAAAGAGAAATAAAAGTAATATTATGTTTAATTTAATATTACCAATAAAAGATATCTCAACACCATAAATAGGCTATAGTTTGGTTAAACGTTTCATAAAACTTTTTGGTTGAGACATGTGGGATAGTGTTCAATTTGCAATTTTAATTGATTTTAATTTCGATTTTAATTGATTTTAATTAATAAAATTTAAATTCTATATTTTGTTTTATGGGCCTGTCAGAAAATATTTTAAAACATGACAGCAGCAAAGGTGGAGGATGCCATTGGAATGGCAGCTGAGGTTGTAAGTGAGTCATTACAGCCCATGATTTTGGGGCTCTGTAGTAAAAGAATGTTTTCAATAAAGATTGATAAAGTTAAAGTTGTATCACTATGGCAATTTATAAACAGCCTGTGCTTATCTTCTGACAGTCAGTCCTCCTCTTATCATCTCTAACACAGAGAAGCCAAAGAGGCAGCAGGAGCCAGCAGATTGTTCAAGTGCAAGTTTTAAATAATTTATTTATTCATTCATTTGTTTGTTTGTTTGTACAATAAAATCTAATTATAGTAATGCCATGTCCTGTCAATAACCAAAGAAGTTGGAGAATATGTCTATATATATTTTAGGGTAGAAAAATACAGAGTTTGATATGTGTTCTATTGATAGTACTTTGAATAGTATAATGTTGTGGTGGCTGTAGTGGCAGCGTTGCTGTTAAAAGCAGGACAGACCATGAGCATAATAGGCAAATAATAGTATGTAATATCATGCTCTCACAGAAAGCAGACTATAAACCACTAACATGCTGAAGCAGAGCTGGTCAGATATATATAACACTTTTAATGAAGAAATCGAGTTTTGTTTTTGCATGTATGGGTTTTTTTTTTAATTATTTGCATTTATTCAATAGACTGTATAGCACAACCTGGAGTAGAAAGAGAGAGGCTGCACTGTTTAGTGTTAAGCCAGGGATGTGTTATTGGTTTAGGTCACCAGAGGTCAGCATTGCACAGCTGTCAGATGGTTGCTGTCAACAGGGAAGCTCCTGCAATGGCGTTTTAAATAGACGGATTTACCGCAAGGATTGGCGATGTTTTGTCATATTCAAAGATGCATCGCTTATTTTAAAGGATGTTAATTTTACTTAGTCCACACTGGGTCAGGTTTCTGGTCCAGTTTTCTCCCTGAGATGAGTTCCGCTGTGATTTCTGGATGCGCAGTGCGCTTTACTGCCGCTGCTGACTGGTGCTGCTGCTGCAGTGTAAACAAGACTGTCGGAGGCTGCAGCGCTGTTGTCTGTGGGTGAAAGGAGAATCACACAGTTGCGATCATAGCGGACTTCTTAGCTTAAACGAGGACAGTTTCACTATGAACCATCAGTGGTCTTTTTTCAATGCGCAACGACTACAGTGCCATTTCTGCAGGAGAGAAACTGGCCTGATCGCTCTTTAAGGATTTTCTCTTTTTTGAATCAAACTGGACATCTGTCAGTCAACACATCTGCCCCCTCTGAGCATCCAGCAAACGTTCATCTTATTGCTTGATTAATCAGATGGACTTTGCTGCTGAGGGAGTATCAGCTCCTTCTTGAGTCTCTCAGGAAAATGACTGACAACCAGGAAACCCCAGATGCTGAGGACACGACTCCGTCCGGGAGCGCGACCTTGCCGCTCCAGCCGCCGTGCGAGCGACTCTCTTGCCACAAGAGCAGCGTGTGTTCCCGCTCCTACTTCGTGGTAGTAATGGTGTTTTTTCACGTTTACATCATTAATGTTATAGCACTGCTATTTTACGTGCACTACAGCAGCGGGCAGGAGGATACGAGCCAGAGTCGTGATGCTCCCAGCAGTAACCACCAGCGCCCTGAGTCGCGACGTCCGCCATCGAAAACCGAGTTCATGCGTGATATTTCCCTCACAAGAATCGAGGGAATAAGGGTGAGTAATATGACGATGCATCACCCCTATTCTTTCATTTACTACCTCTATCTGTCTCTCACGCGCCACACCATCACCTCTCTGATTACTCTACCAGGTGGGACATGTCCAGAGGGTGTCACTGGTACCAGGCAAAGTGCATGAAATGCGGACTCTGAGTCTGAAACCTCTGCTGTTTGGTAAGAGCCAAAACACCCGTGTGCCAAAACAAATTTACAGCACACCCGTATGAGCCTCTAGTGGCCAAACAGGTTTCTTCATTTGGGGAAAGCAAACATATGTCACATTCACCAAATACTTTCCCTCTTCAGCACGACCATCCCCCAAACAAAGCCTGGCACATGTATGCTAAAATTAATGTAAGTTAGAGGAAATAGAACAAGAAGTCCTGAGGCAACTACTCCCTCAGCTCTGTACTTCTGATCCAATTAAGGGCTTAAAGAGCAAATATACAACTGTACCTAAAAAAAAACAACCAGCCATGCATCAACATACAGTTTGCAGTCATCACTTAGATTAGTTGTACTGGAGTAATGATGCTGCGCAAACATTTTCATAGTGGAAAGATCGATAGTGTATTCAAAGGGCTTCAGTGGGTCTACAGAAGTTGCCACTGATGAAATGATTCATTAGGGCTACAGTCAAGAGCTATTGTTGATTAATCTGTTGATTATTTTTCTCTACTAAACCCCAGGAACAGGAAATAGTTAAAAATTTATATGTACTACACCGTGAGACAAAGTAAAGCAGCAAATCCTCCAAGTGGAAATAGCTGCTGTTAGTTCATTTCAGCTTTAGGCTGCATAAATCTAGAGCCATTTGTAAAATGTAACATTGGTACAATATAATACAACAGGATCACAAATCAGAGAACCTGAAGCATGCAGCACAGAAAATGCTGCAATCAAGTGAAGCTGTTGACCCACGAGAGTTTCCTCTGTAGCTTTATCTCCGATTGTCTCTGTGTTTATTTCCGCAGAGATCCCTGGGTTTCTGTCGGCGGATGAGTGCCGTGTTGTGATGCAGCTGGCACAGCTAAAGGGTCTAATGGAAAGTCAGTTAATGGTGCAAGATGGTCAGGAAGAGCTGGCCAAGGAGCTCAACCTCAGCCCAGAGGAGATCTTCAACCTTCTTGATATCAACCAGGATGGACAATTGCAGCTGCACGAGGTGTATGTCAGTTTGTGGATTGTGAGGACATACTGAAGTGTGTGACATGCAGAAGTTTCTTGGTCCAGAGTTTGTTAACTTATCCTGTCTTCACTACCGTACCTCCAACAGATACTGACTCATTCTCGAGTGAGGGACGGCATCTGGCTCACACCGGAGAACCTGCGAGAAATCTACGCTGGGCTCAAAGCTGACAAGGATGGTAATGGTAAGACATCAACTTAATTCGTCACTTTAGGTTTTAACAAAGACTGTTCACTTTGCATTTTAACCAGTTTTCATTAGTGTCACAGAAATGTATCTATTTGCATATACCTACTGTCCTGAGATCATATTATTAAAGTTCCAATAGTCAAATATGATATATTTAGGCTACTTTATTCACAGTTATGCTATTATTATCCTATCCAATTATCCTATCATTTATACACTGCATTTAAAATGTTACCCTTTTCTAAAAAATCTCTATTTTCAGTCGGTTATTATATATTTTTTGTTTTAAAGTACAGAAAAAACTACCTATGTTAATTCATCTACTAGGGCTACAAACCAAAGGCATTATTGTTATTATTATTATTATTATTATCATTATTATTATTATTATTATAGGGATCATTAAGTATTAATATGATTGAAATTGTAACTGATATAGAGAATAATTGCTCTTCATTTCTATGATAATACTGCAGGTACATTTTGTACAATATATGGACACAAAATATAAACAAAGTTCATGGATATGAATGTGATGTTAAAGGGAAGGATTTAAGTGTGGCATTTGATAATTAAAGTATATTTTATATTATAGTTTTAATTGAGCCATTAATGTAGGTTTTGATGATTACCCAAAGCTTTTACAAGGCATCAGAATTTATGTACAGTCTCATTCTGGACAGGTTTGTTGAGTCTGGAAGAGTTCAGGCTTCTGAGCAATGATGCCTTTCAGCGCTTCCTGCTTCAGCGAGGGGTGAAAAGGAGTCAGCTGGTGAGGAACAGCAGACACACCTGGCTCTACCAGGGCAAAGGAGCACACCGGGTCCTCCAAGACATCAAGGCGAGGTTAGGAAGTCACAGCGTTACTAAGGATTCTTTGTGTTGTTTTATTTCTGTGGTTCTGCCGTCTCTTGCCTCGCTATGAATTATAAGTATAAGGTATGTTTATCTCACAAATCAAATCTGGTCATTTCAGAATGACAACTGACAGTGGTTCAGAAATATTTGTCCCACACTGTCCAATCTTTTTGATCTTTTCCTTTACCTTCCTCTAACAAAGAGTGACTCGCCTCACCCGGCTCCCACCCACATTAGTGGACCTCAGTGAGCCGCTGCAGGTGGTTCGCTATGAGGAAGGAGGGCACTACCACGCCCACCATGACAGCGGCCCTGTCTATCCTGAAACTGCCTGCACACACACACGCCTTGCGGCTAACACCTCCACCCCTTTTGAGACGTCCTGCAGGTGAGGTCACTGAGGTGCACAGTGTTGAGTTTTTCCAATAAAAAATAAATCTGTGAATTCATCTGTCCGTTGTGATTACTAAACTGTGCATTGACACTCCATTGTGACTGATGGCATGTTAGTTTGTGTGACTCTACCTTGTCAATATGGAAAAAAAAATGAGTGTGCTTGCCACTTGTTTGCAAAGTGTTTGTATGTGTGTGTTTGTGTAGGGTTTGTTTGCACCATACATGTGTGTGTCAATTTAAATCTGTGTTGCACACTTAGGTACATCACAGTTCTCTTCTACCTGAACTCTGTTGAGGGGGGCGGGGAGACCGCATTCCCTGTGGCAGACAACAGGACCTATGATGAAGTGGTGCGTAATTGTGTATGGGTCTGGAAATGTGTTCGGGGAGCCCTGCAAAAGTATTTGTGTACATACTGTGCATGTCTTTCACATCTGTGTTAGTTCACTTGTTTGTCAGTGCGTGCATGGGCCTGACATTAAGCAAACTGTGTCGCTGAGTTTGAGTGTGTGTTTTAGTCTCTCATACAGAACGACGTGGATCTCTTGGACACCAGAAGGAACTGTGACAAGAGTAACCTGAGGGTGAAGCCTACCAAAGGGACGGCTGTTTTCTGGTACAACTACCTCTCTGATGGACAAGGTAGGATTCCTATGAAAAATTCTGGCACAATTTCTAATAATAATCCTGCAATAACACTGCAAATAGGCAACTTGATAAATTCGATAATTTGATTAAAAAGTACATTTTTAATTTTTATTGATACCACTCTCATGTCAATATAATAAATATTAAGATATAGCCAGCAGCTGGTTAGCTTAGCTTAGTATTAAAACTACAACTAACAAAATCAGCACATGTAAAGATCACTAATTAACATGTCAAACCTGTTTGTTGCAATCAACACAAAAACCACAATGTAAAAATGTCATTTTGTGTCTACACTGCACAGTCATGTTGATGACACTTCATATTTTCCGACACAGACAACTAATTCATCTAACTCTGTCCAGAAGTGAACAGAGTTATTTAACATGTCAAACTATTCCTTTAAATTGTAACTGCAATTTCCACTTTACATATAATTTTTTATCAATATTCAAAATGCAAATCTATCACAGTAATGAACTGTAAAGAAAAATAAAAGAAACTACATCTATCAGCATTTTAGCATTTTATAGCATTTTATTTATTTTTTATTTTTTTTATTTCAGTTCAATTAATCTTGTCATCTAAAATCCAGTTTTCATGTTTTGGAGGCACAATTCAGGCACAGAGAAAAAGTCGACATATAAAATGTTGTCAAAAAGTTGTAGTTCAAGCTAATATTGGTGTTGTTAAAGATTAGTAGATAAAGAATTAATTGTATTTAAGGTTGATTTGTGGCTAATGTAAACTAATAATTACTTGTAATCTATACTTGTAAATTGGGTAAATCATCTTGACCACCCAGTTGAAGCAGTGTGTTTGATAGCCTGTGCGGGTCCTTCTAAAAACAGAAATCATGTAAAGGATGTTAGTAACTGAAGTTAAATGCCCCCCTCTCCCCTCAATAGGTTGGGTGGGGGAGCAGGACGAATACGCTCTGCATGGAGGCTGTGTGGTCACCCATGGCACTAAGTGGGTCGCCAATAAATGGATAAACATTGATCCGGATTACCAGAGGCAGGCTCGCTACCAGCAGCTGGTGTCACAGCAGCCAGAGGAGGAGGACGATGAAGGTCTGACTCTGAACCCTGACATACAGAGTCCGGACATACATCAAGACTTGTAGCTCATAAACCAAATTAAAAAAAAATCTACCTAGCCTTCCTCAGTCCTGTGCACAATGTTTTTGGTAACATCCTCTGTGGCCATTATGTAGAGACAAGATTTATTCAGGGAACGAGGTCACAGTGGGATTATGCAACTGTAAAGAGATGCTTTTGGTAAAAGGTTGCTCGGATATTGTTATCCTGTTATTTTTTAATCAATTATAATTTCCCATTTTAGGAATGTTGCACTAGAAACTCATACAAAGAGTTGAGACAAAAAAAAAACATTCCTTTGCATGTGTTAGCTTCACAGGTTTTGCTGTTGCTATGAGCAAAAATTGCACTTGAAAATTGAAATGGCTACTGTAAACATTTCAATGTCCTACCTTGTTACTGCTGCCATTACCAAAAAAGACTCACACACTCTCAGTGTGATGCATGTTGCCTTGTCTTTGTTCCTTGAATTCATCATTATTTTCTGCCAGATTGTCCTAGATTAAAATGCACAGTTGTTTGGATGTTTCACTGTATTCATTTATTATTTATTTTATTAATTATTTTTTTCTTTAAAAATACACTGTAACACTCTCCCACATGGAATAAAGTTAAATTAAGCTCATGTATCTGAATTCAGCATTAGTCTTCTTTTACATACCTTAAAGATAACATGCATAAATATCAATGTAAATGATTTGTTTTACACTTTACTCAGTGCTAGCATCTATTGATTTACAAATACAAGTTCTCAGCTTGTGATATTTCCTCCTGTAGATGTTTTTCCATCCTCTGTGCTGGATGTCCTGTTTGGCTTAAGTCCTTAAAGTTTTGTGCTGCCGTGCATGTCCTGAAATCAGACCAGTTTTTAGAAAGACATTTAGTTAAATTGACATGATCAAATGCTCTTAGGTCCTTTAATATGTTTGGATTGTTCAACGCTGACAATCAGCTATTAACTAACTTATGTGTTATGAAGTGTGCATACAGGGATCAGGCATTTTACACTTTGTCTGACTTTAGTGACTTGACAGTTGAGTATCAGCTTACGGACTGTCCAAACAAAGTGTCACCTGATCATACTCACCACTGATGACTCGCATCTTGGGAATGATGTTGCTCCACGGTGGTTCAGACAGTAGAGCACAGCATCGTGAACGGAGGCAAAAAGTTGTCTCTTTGTTATCGACTCGGAGAAGAAGTCACCAAGCTCCAACTGCTCCACCACAGAGGCTGAAGAGCAAACAGTTCACTCGTGGAGACATTACAAAGATTATAAAACCTTGCCATGAATTACAGTCTTAAGGAAGTGGGAAGGTATTCACTTACCCTGACAACCAGCCATGTAGATATCCACATCAATCTCACTGAAGTCCTGGAAAATCTGTCAATGTAATAAATAATGAGTATTTCTCCTCATCATCATCTAAAGTCACTAGTGCACCAATCTTTAAAAAATCTGTTTTCACATATCTTCCCCATCAAGTGATATTAAGTCTAATCAACCCAGTAACCTATCTCACCCTAGATCATCAGGGTTATCTCTTAAGCTCCCCCTATAAAACTACCAAGACAACCTGTATACATTGCTAATGCTTCTCAAATTACATTTACATTATTTGTTAAACGGATTTGACACCTGGATGTATAGTATATAAGGATCCTCCTCTAAGCTTTAAAAACAAGGGGAAATCTAGTGACATTTAAGATTTTCAGTCATGTCTTACCCTTTGTTTAAAGGAAATCTGTCCCTTTAGTACTTACATTTTTCATAGCCTTGATAGCCACTGTGTCAATGAAGTTAGCTGTGGAGAGGTCAAGAATGATGGAGTGAATATCCCAGGTCCACTTGCCCAGAGAACCCAGAGAGACCCGCTCCAGGTCACGACTCAGTGTGTCCTCACTGCTGGAGCCCAGAGTGGTGGTGTCTCCGTCCTGCAGCTCAGACATCCACCCTAAACTTGTGCAGTCTGGATCTCCTCCTTTCAGGTATTCCCATCTACAGTGGCCGTCTGGTGCTCGGGGAGAGGTTGGAATGACAAACACCGTCCCATTCTCTCTCTCCGTCCAGCCTTGTTCTTCATTGTCTGTAACATTCCCGTCCATGCATGTGTCCCTCCAGCCGGCCTCTTCCTCCACAGAGAACACCTGCTGCTGCTGCTGTTGTTTAGCTGCCCTCTGTGCTCGTCTCTGAGGAGTAATCAGCAAAAGAAGATATCTACTGTAAAGTGGTTTGTAGACTTTGTAGAGATTAGCCAATCAGACCCACAAGGAAGATTTTTGTACAAATTTTCTCATCACGTTTTGAAGAGGTGAATAAAGGGTCAAACAGCTAAAAAAAAAAAAAAGCCACTGCAGACCTTCAAATGTGTTAGTTTCTTCAAGTAATTTATGTTACGGCAGTGATGTTAAACATTTGCTGCATATTACCTCTCTCTTGGCCTGCCTCTTGGCTCGTCTCTCAGCTCTCCTTTCTCTACGTTTCTGTTTGGCCTCCTGCCTCCTCTTATAGATAATCATTTTACTGATGTCGAGCCCACTCTGAAGAAAAGCAAAACATCACCATTATATAAAAATTTAACAAAAGAGACAAGAACAAGAAATAGTCACTTTTCTTTCGAAGAATCACTTTTATGCTTTAAACTGAGAAGAGATAAGAGCTGAAACAAATAGTCAGTCAATTTATTCATCAACTGACGAAAAATGTATCTTGATAATGTATTTTGATAATCGATAAAACCATTGCAGTCATCCTGCAAAAATGTGAAGCATTTTGTTTGAATTCACCACTTTTGACTTTCAGGAAATTATAATTGGTATTTTTTTACTATGTTCTCATATTTTATACACTAAATTATTCATTCATGAATCAAAAAAATAATTGTAGGACTACCCGACAATGAAAACAATCACTAGCTGCAGCCCCAGAATAGGTTTATTAGTATTATTAAGAAAGAGGACAAACCTTTTCTTTCAGGGCCTCAAGGTAAAGCTCAGCATTGGCAAAATATACTGTAGCAGAGGAACGGAATATAGTAACACCTGCGATCTCTTTCGCCTGCCAAATAGAGAAACATCCTTAACTTTTGTTGCAGTCGGTGTGAAAAATGTTTCATTTATTATTTTCCATGTGTTTTACCTCTCTGTGTGTCTCTATATCCAAGTACAGTTCTGTGCCTGGAACATTTCCCAGCACAGAGTATGTTGGCCTAAGAATTGAATTAAAAAACACACAAAATCTCATGATGTGTTTGTGTACAGTTTTTCTTTTCTGGCAGATCTCGCAGTATAACATTAGTTACTGATGTTACTTATACTACAATGAAAAATATGCTTAGATGCAGATGAGTCTTACATCTGAGTCCTGAAAATAACAGTCAGCAGAGCAAATGTGATTGATGCTGCCAGACCCAGATCCAGATTGAGGAGCAGTGTTGACACCCAAGTGACCAACCACACCACCTGGGGGAAACAGCATGACATCACTCATTGTTTAGCAGAACAATGATAAGGAAAGAAGAATAATGACCCTGAACACATCAGTAGATTCTCTTGTGGTCTTTGCTTTTAAGGGTATTTTTTTAATTATATTACCACAAGTCATATTTTATAATAATAATAAACATAATTTATCCTCTCACCAGATCAATCTTGTTGCGCCTCCACAGCGTTACAACGTCAGCATACTGCTTGAACATGCCCTTCAGATTTACAAAGACAATCACTGCGAGGACAGCCTAAAACAAGTGCACCCACATTTTAACATGATGCACTGTGCAACCAAAAAACAAACAAACCATCACATTACAGATTACACAAAATCTATCATGTGTCACAAACATGTTCAAACTTTGTACATCAGTGTACAGTTATCAGAACCTTTGGCAGCTCCTGGAACAGTGGTCCAAGTTTCAGTATGGTCACCAACACAATTAGAGCTGAGGCCACTCCAGCCATCTGCAAGAGTAGCACAAAGGTTGTTTTATTTGTGTTTAGCAGAGATGGATTATATGACAGCGCAAATTTCCAACATTTAGTGGTAGCCTAACAACTATTAGGTCTGCTTTTTAGTAATTGATGTGGTATGTTGTTTAGACAGATAATAAATACATTTGGTAAATTGCTAAAAAAGCCAAAAACTGCAGTTCATGTGCTGGTACCATCAGGTTTTGAATTTCCACATAGGCCAGCTTGTTGTATCATTTCATTTGTAATTAAACATCATTTCCTTTTTACCCCACCTCTGTTGTCATTAACTATGTATTATTCATATTATTCATATTTACAGTACAACTATTGCATATTGCATATTTACAGTGTAAAAAATGACTTTGGATTGAGAGGTCATGCCGACTCCTTAACTGTCTCTATTTGTAATGTTGTCACTTCTGTTGTTCACTCACTTGTGTTTTCCCTCCAGTGGTCTCTTGGACGAGACTTCTAGACATGGAGGGGCAGACAGAGTAGCACTGGAAGAAGCCTCCCACTACATTACTGAGACCCAACGCCACCAGCTCCTGCAGCAGTGTGAGGACAGAGACGACAGAATTAGCAGGAGAGTACAGAGAAAAAATACAAACTATGACAATGATTATATGTTAATGGTATTAGCAGAATTCATGAGATATTTGATGCTCACCTGGTTACTGTCCACCTTGTATCCGTGTTTCAGTGCAAAGGTTTTTCCGAGTGAAATAGATATAGCATATCCAACAATAGCCAGTGCAAAAGCATCACCGATAACTTCCCCAAAAATGCTCACGTCTGGAACACTGGGGGGACTTAAACTGGTGCACAGGTAGAGGATAGGATCAGTTAGTACCAAACAACAATATGACTAATATATAATGAACACTAGTATAACTTAAATCCAAATGCTTACCCACAAGGAATTTCTCCAACAACTGAAATAGTGTAGTTGCTGTTCAGGTGGGCATAGTTTGATATCAGTGTTACTGCCACAATCTACAGCAATCAGAGACAACATACAGGCCATAAACACAAACATACAGAAAAAATTTCACAAACACGTTTCAAACCTTCAATCATTAATTATCTGGTAAATCATTTTGTAGATGTGGACTTAAGTATTAACCACAAATAGCTCAGTTTTTGCTGTGAACTGCACAAATGCAGAGACCCTGGCACTACTGCTGATTTAGCTGCTTGGTTCTACTGTGTCTGTGTTTTTTTTTTTGTTTTTTTTTAGTGCTGCAACATCAGCATCAGCACAGAGCACAGAGGTGATAACATGAACCGAGCCCAGAGAGTTTGTCCTCGTTTCAACTGACTGTGATGAGCTCCACTGGGACAGGAACTGGCAGCTTTGGACTGAGGAAGGAGTTGAGTTCCTTGGCTGCAACTAGAAACACCATAGACACAGCACTGACCACCACAGTGGGAAGATGAGTCTGTGGCAGCAAGGAGCAAACATCCTTCAGAGTCTGAAAGTAAAGATAAAACAGCGAGTGAATGAAGGCTTGCTAAACAGACTTTGATGGAACTTGGTGGAGACAGCATGATTGGATATATACAAAAAGGGTGCACAAAGGGATTAAAAAAGTCATTGAGAGAGCACTAAAGCACTTGCAGCCCTGAAACCCCTTTTGACATTATGAGGAAAGTGTATCACACTCTTTTCTGAGTGAAAATATTGCACTTGGATGTACTTTTTTTTCACAATTTACTTCTTTAAGAATTTAATCATAACCAGCCAAACTGTGGAAAAAGATAATGAGATCAGATCAGTATTGTTGAATCAACAAAAACAAAATATTTGACAGTACTCACATACACCAGTGACAACGGACCACTAAACCGTGTGGGTGAAACGCCAAAGACGTACTTCAGTTGTGCCACCACAGCATGGGCTGCAGCAGCTGTTGTGTAAGCCCGCACCAGAGGCTCAGACAAGTACGTTCCCACAAATCCAAACTTTACCAAACCCAGTGCCACCTATGCAAACAACCATGAAAGCATACATGAGTTTGGCAGCTGTAACAACAAAACAGGACATTATTATTCTGATGGGATGTTGCACTCAGACCTGAATAAGTCCTCCTAAGACAGTAGTAGCAGCTGCCACCTGCACCCTGTATGAGTCCCGCGCAGTTATGTCAATCTCTGTTGTGATGTTTGTCCCATTCATTTTGAAATTCCCATCTGGAGCAAGTCTTTCTGTCACACTGCCTACCATGATGCTGAGCACAGTGAATGTACCTGAACATAATAAAAGATACCAGTTAATACAGAGGGTATAATGGCCATTGTACATTGACAAGCTCTCTCTCTACTTACCAATGGAGATATGACGTGATGTTCCAAAAAAGAAGTAGATTAATGCTGGATAGAGGGACGTGTACAGCCCAAATACAGGAGGTAAAGAAGCCAACAATGCATACGCCATACCTGTGGAAACAGGAGTGTTGTTGCACCTGTCTCAGTTTACAAATTTTTTTTTGAAGCTTAACTATTTTTAATGGCAAATGAAATATTCTCCAGAAGGACAGTTGATATTTCTTCAAAAATATTGCTTGTGCATAACAAAAAGGTTTTTTGTCATATATCTTAAACTCATGGAACTTGACTGTGATTAACTATGTCATACCTTGAGGCAGGTGAATTATGCCCACACTGATGCCAGAGATGAGGTCTGGCATGCCATAATCCCAGACTGAGTACTTGGGCAGCCAGTATAATACAGGAAAGCTGCTCAACACACTTCGTTTCAGCTTGGGTACTGTACATCTTGAAGGGATTGAAAGAAAACACAGTGGCACAAATGAGTAATGATCATATTGGTGGATATCCTAAAGTATACATTCACTGTGAAGATGAGTCTCTGGTCATCTTTGACAAGACGATCGGAGCAGACATCTACATCTACAGTTCAGTGAGGAATTCACAAAGTCATAAAGTTTACCTTGAGGAGTCTTTAAGCCATTCAGTTACAGATGGGTGAGTGTCAGAGTGTGTTTTTCTCTGTGTTACCTCTTCCAGTCTCTGCTCATCCAGCACTTCCCTCTCCACTCTGTATTTCCCAAACCTGCGTGTAGAGTCCATTGGGCTGAATCTGTCAAACTTTCTGCAACTTTTTTTTTTTTTTACTCTTTTAATATGCAATATGGGTGTATATGATTTATTCCAGAGACTCTTGTTTACTGCAAAGTGTCCTTCAAACTGTCTACCAAAAGCTGATGCTTCAGTGCTACTGTTGGAAGAAGAACTGAATCTGCATATGTACATCGTCTCGTGTAATGATTAACTATAGTCAGGATGTTGTGGGCAGAGCCTCTTCATGATGACAATAGCTGACCGGAAGAAACAAGGAATACAATTATGCTCTTGAAGAGGAAAAAGGATCCTGAATTTGAAATGATGTTTGACAGGTGTTTTCCATCCTCTCTGTTTTTCCATTTACTAGCAAAAGTAAAGCTAATGAACCATGAAATGTCACCTGAAGGTCAACTTACATTGGTCAAGTGAACCTTTAAATGGGCTACCTTTGAACAAATTTTTTTAAGGTATGTCAAATTCAAGTGTTTTTTTCTTGAGAATCATCAAGACAAGTCAAAAAAATATAGATGTATAAATACATATTCTAACTTTATTGTGGTGGCTACAACATTTTCAAGAATATGTATGTTAAGGATCAAACATAATAGATATGGTCTGATTTTTAGGACATGTGAGCGTACAGTATAAACTGGGCCTTTAAGAGGTTGCCATCATGAAATCTGATTCCCAGCTGCCTGTTTCATTTCAGTCATACCAGGGCTGCATGCGCGTGACTGAGGCAAACAAACTGTAATGGAGAATTGTCCAAAACAAAGTACACTATAATGCAGAGGAGTGAAATTATGAGTGTCAAAATAATTCCCAGTATTTGTTACTGTCACTGATTTAAACCTTTGCAGTCCAGATCACTCAGACCTTTCTGACCCAGTTGCTGTCTGCCACGAGCACAACACTATCTATTTTTGGGTTAGTGGCTCAGAGGGCCATGGCAGTGGAGGGGGCACATAGGCTATCTTTTTCTTTTGCAATTGCTCAGACACTCACCAACCCCCCTGACTGACACACTCGGCAACAACAACAATACATGTAGCCTGATGAAAAACACGGATATTTACAGGTCTTCTTAGACCAAAGATATCAGCAGACAAGAGGCACTGATGACTTTGGTAAGACTTCTTACAAGGGGCCTGCGTACTACATGATATGGTCAGATATAGTACTAATTTGTAAGAGAGCACATGCTACTTTATATAGACAATGGTGGCATTTTGCTAAATATAAGGCTAATATAGAAATTCAGTGAATTAGAATGGTGGCTGCTGAAATATGTTCATGAAAGTTTCCTTATATTTTACCAGGAGGGCTTTCATAGTAACTCATGATATTTTAAGTCTTTCTGATGTTGTATTGATTGCTTGAGGAAATCTAGTGAAATAATTTTAGAAATATTTTCATGTCAAGAAGCATAAGATTAATATACCATTGCAAAATCAAAACAGAGTTGATATGCATAAACAGTTTTAGGATTCCAATCAGATTTCACATTACTATACACTTGTGGTTTGATATGGCACTCAACTTTGTTTCTGATTTTTTTTTTGTTGTTGTTTTTCAGACACAATCTCTTCAGTAGTTGTTCATAAGTGCATAACAACCTTTTATATAATTTTCAGAATAGTATTATTATTATAAGTTGAAGCAAAATGGATCTGACATCCAAACATGGGCTGGTGCTCCTCAACCAGTTGAAGAGAATGAAGGAGACAGAGCATCTGACCGATGTGGTATTGGTGGCTGAGGGCATCAGCTTTCCCTGTCACAGAGTTGTTCTATCCGCCTTCAGCCCTTACTTTCGTGTTATGTTCACATGTGGCCTTCGTGAGTGTAACAACAGAGAAATATTCCTGCGTGACACACCTGCAGACAGCCTGGCTATCCTCTTGAACTACATGTACTGCTCCGATCTTCCTCTCACTAACGCCAATGTACAAGGCATCTCCATTGCAGCTTTTCTCCTGCAGATGGATGATGTCTTCACCCGCTGTCAGCAGCACATGACAGAGAACATGGATGCCTCTAACTGCCTTGGTGTGTATTATTTTGCCCGTGACCTCGGCGCAGAGGAACTGGCTGACCATGCTCAGCGCTTCTTGAGGCAGCACTTTGTCCAAGTCTGCCAGAATGAGGAGGTCCTGGAGCTGGAGGCTCATCAGCTGGGGAAGCTACTAACTTCTGATGACCTTAATGTTTCCCGAGAAGAGACCATCCTGGATGTGGTCCTTCACTGGGTCAAACACAGCGCTCTGATGGATGGAGAGGTTCGTGTTCGGCACCTTCCAGAGCTCTTGAGGAAGGTCCGTTTGCCACTGATAAGCCCTGACTATTTAAGAGAGGCGATGAATAGAAATACAGCCCTGCTGGCCAATGCTGAATGTTTAGAGATGGTGAATGAAGCCCTGGAGGCCACAGCGATGCATCCCTCGGCTGCACCACGTAAACTAAAGCTGCGCTACGGCATGGAGACCACAGATCTGCTGCTCTGTGTTGGTAATGATGGTGGTGGGATTAGGTCAAGATATGGGAACTACACTGAGCGCAGCTTTTGCTACGCCCCATCCACAGGCCGAACATACTACATCACCTCACCTCGCTATGGAGAGGCTGTGGGGTATGTGTGTACTGGGGTTGTAACTGAAGGAAACGACATTATTGTGGCAGGAGAGGCAGGTGTGCGCAGAATGGCCCGACAGAAGATCATGAATGTTGAGATCTACAGGTAAGATGAATATGAAACAATTCTGCATTTGCTTGCCCCACATAGATGGTACTGATCGTTGTCTTGGGTTGCAGGTACAAAGTAGAGGCCCAAGGAAGCTGGGAGCGCCTGACTTCTGCAGAGTATCGCGATTCTTACGCCCTGGGATCACTGGGCGACACCCTGTACCTGCTCGGTGGGCAGATGAAGCTGAAGAACCAGTTTCTCATCACTAACTGTGTGGAGAGATGGTCTCTGCAGGGCGGACCCTGGCGGAGTGCAGCACCCCTGCCTATGCCTTTGGCCTATCACAGCGTGGTCAGGATGAAAGATCGCCTTTATGTGATGGGTGGTCGAACCCCACAGGTGACGTGAAAACACCCTTACATGTGTGCTTATTTCTTAGGAATTATTCAGAAACCTGCATTCACTTTGGTTCTTGTGAAATACATAAAATAATAACACATTTAATAAGAACCCGTACAGTATTAGTATGCAACTCTTCTCTGACTGCACCTGCTCTGCTTTGTCAAACCCTCCCTTCCCTTCAACCATCCAGTCATACCGAATGGATGACGAGCCTGACCGTCTTAGTAACCGCCTTCTGGAGTATGATCCAAATACAAACAAGTGGACAGAACTAGGTCCAATGAAGTACTCAAAGTACCGTTGCAGTGCTGTGGTACTCAATGGTGAAATTTTTGTGATGGGTAAGATTATTTGTTTATTTAAATTTAAAGATTTTTTGTTTTTTTTCATAAAATTATTTGAATTGCACTGATTTCTGCAAGACTTTGCTTTAAAAATGATGCTATTTTGCACCTATAGGAGGAATTGGTTGTGAAGGTGTGGACCGTGGGCAATCCCGCCACTGCCTCGATGCTGTGGAGATCTACAATGCAGATGGAGATTACTGGAGGGATGGCCCTCCTCTCCCATGTGCACAACTCTCACTGCACACCAATGCCTGTAATGCAGGAGTGGTGGGAGGCAAGATTTATGTGTGTGGATATTACAAAGGAGCAGGTAACAAAACAAAACCCATATCCAATAAAAGAAAGATGTTCAATAGGGTTTCCAAGTAAGTGTAATACTCCTTCTTCTTAACAACCCGCAGGTCGTCATGATGATATAACAAAGGACATTTTAGAGCTGGACCCTTGGGAGAACCGGTGGACAGTGGTGGCTCGTCGCGCTCTGATGCATGACAACTATGACGTCTGTTTAGTGGCAAATCTCAACCCAAGGGGACTCATGTCCCCTCCTGCAGACTTAGTGAAACAGTGACACCCCTGTCAGATCAGATCAAAGTCTGGGTTTGGGAGAATTAGTGAAGGAAATTAATTATTAATTATTAATGCACATATCACTGGGCCAAAGGCATTCATTTTTTCAAGCAGAAAAGGTCTAAGTGCTCTGCATGAAAGAGGATCTGCAGTTAATGATTTGCACGTTCTTGAACAAAAATAGAATAATTTGTAAATAGTGTTTTTGTTGCTTTTTTATTTTATTGTGTATCATCTGCAAAGAAGATTGATCACCTGAAACCTGCAGCTGTGTGAGTCATGGCTGGGATAGTATTATCAACAAATGATTTCCTTTGAAATTAGGAAATATTCAGATATGAATTATGGACTTCTGCATTCACACTAATCAAACCAAAATCCTGAGTATGTATTTGAACTGTTTTAGAGGGTAAATACTACACCCTTAATGTCTTAATGACTACAGTAAATTGACATGGCAGACCATGGAGATTGGATTATATATACATAAATCTATAAATCTATAAATCTATATATATATATATAACTAACCCTAACCCTTTTTTAGGTATGGTTTCTAAAGCAGAATAAAACACCTATTATGGAGTGGTTGTTGTGGTTTGAACACAGAATATTTTTGTTTGTTTATAATTTAAATGTGCACTTTAGTTTATTAGGTACACCTGGTTCCAACTAATGCAGTATTACACATAAGTCTTCAAATCCTGCCTTCATAAAGGTTATAGTGTTTAGTTTAGTTTTTTAACTGAAAGGTGTTTTCTAATATTTAGTCTACCCTTACCGATAAAAAACATCTGACAGTATAACAGTGAAACAAGGAGCTGGGTCTCTGTTGGTGACATGTATGGAAAGTGACATCAAGATAAAATTGTAAAGGCTGCCTTTATTATAAATTACTATTACTTACTCTTTCTACAACACAATGTGTCTTTAGAAGATCAGAATTCAGGGGTCACAGAAATTATATGATAGATACATTTGGTTCTGAGTAATTATTTAATAGAATTATTATTTGTTAGTTTATTTTCAATGTGAAGTCAGCAGTTTAAGCAATGAATGAGTTTATTTTAAAAAGTCTTCAGAGACACTTAACTGTTGACTGCAATATTTTGTCAGCAGCAAAAATGAACAAGATTAAAGACTTAAAACATGTGCAATTTGTTGTGGGTCACTCTGTCCTTAACTTACTTGTGATTAGTATCTTTTTACAACCTTCTCAAGCTCTTTCACCACCAAGTATAAGACAAAAAACATTTATCAATGTGTTAACTGTGCAAAAAACTGAATCCACAACTAACAGAACATATGTTACAAGTAATAATAAATATAATAATAAACACTTTTGGCCTAAATTGCCCTAAGAAAACAGACTGCACTGTTCTGAATCCTTTACTCATCCTTTAAAAGCCTATGTCAGAATCGCAATCCAAGTCAAACAACTGCCAGAGGCCTTCAGGTTTCACTGGGTTCCCCGTCTTGGACTCAGCTGACACCTTGTCTAAGATTGATTCAATTCCTGAGAGGCACTCAGAGCTGTTGCTCTCCTGAGACCAGCAGCTGAGAGGGGTGACTAAATGCCTCGCAGGTTCACTGGACCTTTTCTCCCTGTTCAGTGGTATCAGACAGTGAACGCTATCCTGGCTGGTTACCGTATTCAGATCATGGCGATCACAGAGAGGTGCTGAAACGTTCTGATGTTTGTTACAATTCATCAGAGAATGACTGTTTTCATCCGGCACAGTGCGCTTACTCCTCTGTGAGGGTATCAGCAGTCTCTTTTTGCGCCTCCTATGGCCTCTGAGAGTGAGTTTCCGTTTCCTAATGCTGCAGCTGGGCTCCCGAGGGGGAACTTCAACCTGCTTGTGTTCAGGGTTGTGCAATGTACATAGAAGCTGTGTGCCTTCGAGCTTGTTGTCCTGCAGGATGTCAGAGAGTGACTGTTCAAGCCCTGGCGACGTCTGGACGGCGTTGTCCATCAGTCTCTGAGAGCTGGGTTTGGCTGAATGCTCTGAGACAAGAGTGCTGAGCAGCTTCAGGGTCTCTTCAAGTACATTTTGTTCTCTCTCCTGCTCCTCTCTCAGACTCTCAAGACTACTCTTTAAAATTTGCAGATTTGAACCAAGTTCTGCTGTGGTGTCTCCACTCTTAAAGATATAAATGAGATATTGTCATCATTACTATTCAGAAACATTTACTAGTGACCAAAATATATTTTTATTGCATTGAGAGCGACATGCTATTCACCTTTTTCACATTTTCCTCCAGATTTGTCATCACTTCTTTGTGGGAATTCACTTTATTTACCAAAGTCTCAAACTGCTGGGAAATGTCACTCTGAAGGTCATTCAGATTATTTTGCACTGGGATGAACCAATAAAAACGTAAAATAGGTTAAAAAAAAAATGATTATGAAACCATATAGTGATTTAAAAAGATTAATAATAATGAATAATGAATAATAATAAGATTATTAGATTATGAGTGAACCAATGTTTAATCGTTGGGCAAAGTGCACCATCTACTGGTGACAAGAAATTCTTGCTCACTGCCTTTTTTACTAAATTAACCAGACTAGACTATATGTAGAATGTAACTTTAAATCAAAACACATCTGTCCTTTAGTAAACTTACATGTTGATGCAAAATTGTCAAATTTTTCGAGGACAGTTTGGTACACAGCCATATTTCTGTCTACCCCGGTGACCAGTTGTTGGATCTGAAAAACATTTTTTAACACATTACATGTGTAATGTAATGTCTAATGTGAGGACGGGGGTCGTATAATAAAAAAAAACAAAAAAACAAATGACAGAATAAATGCCTATCATCACTTACGTTGTTGAGAGTTTCTCTTGTATGTTGACATTCTTTGGCAAACAGATCACTGTTAAAGAAAGAGGACAGATTGTAAACAAATTCAAAGGTGAGGATGGTCATTTCTATGTAGTCTGTATTGTTGCTTTTTCTTTTTTCATCTAACTCTTAATTTTGTTTATATACAGTATGTACAGTATATGCAAAGATGTGAAGCACCTTGAGATTTGTGTTTATGAAAGATATGACACAAAATACCTGTCATTTTTTTCTTTTGCCTTTTTCCTGTCCTCTTCAAATTTATCCAGTATTCCAAAACCCCTGGTTTTGTCTTTCAGTTCTCCAAGTAGGAGAGGTTTAGTGTGATAATTGTTTGAAAACTTTGGGTCGCTCCCCTAAACAAAGACAAAATACAGAGGTAAAGAGATGTAAAACAGACATAACAATTTTTCTCATTATCAGAGAGACACCCATGGTCCCATATTTAGGTTACATTTTCCTGTCAAAAGTATTAATGGATCCATACAGAAAAACAGAAATGCATTGTATCATGGAATTATCAATACTGAAACACCTACTCTTCATACCAACAATAACCCAATTCTGCTATGAAGCACACCCACTCATTGATTTGCAAAATTGCACACAATGTCCCAATACAACCAGAGACATTATAGGGATAGATAAATCTGTAAAACATACATGGCACAATCTCTCATAGGATACATAGTCATGGACCTACAAACATGTTATGTGTTATGGTTGAGCAGGTGGTTACATTTTACCTATTTAGATCTCCATAATGTTAAGATGACACTCTTTATGGAAATATAAACTCACTGAAGGAACAAAAGAACAATTATGATAACCCCCTCAATAACATCACTTGGTATTTTTGACATTTCTCAGAGCATAGCACCCATGCAAATTTCTAGAGCTTTAGCTGTCTCATTAAGCCTGCCCAGGCCTCAGGTCACTTGTCAATACAGTATACTGAGAGTAACCTACATGTAAGTAATAAAATTTTTAATCAGTGGGGCTGTGGGGTAGTGTTTTCTTCATGCATCCAGAAGATCTTACTGCCTCACCAGGAACCACCTACAAGTCAAAGCTGATAAATCTCACCTCTTGTGAACTTTGCTGGGAGGTCCTGGATGACAAACTCATATCCTGAGACGCACCCTGAGAGTTTTCGGGCCAAAACTGAGACCCAAAGAATAACTGAGAGTCTGTCAAGCTGGAGAAGCCACAGGTAGCCATATTCCTGAAGATTGTTTTGTCCCCACAAGGTTTGATGAGTGAAGAAAGAACAAACACATAATTTGTGCAGCAAAACTGACAAAAGTAGAAATTTGGTAAATAAGCAAAACATTGTTCCATGTAGGGCTGTAGCTAACAATTACTTTATTATCTATTAATCTGCCAGTTACTTATTTATGAATTTGTTTTTGCCTATAAAATGTCAAAAACTAGTGAAAAAGGACTAGTGTAATGTAGTTACAGGAAAAATTGTTCAACCCTCAGTCCAAAACCTAAATTTATTCCTTTTATTACAAAAGAGAATCAAATCTTCATATTTCAGAAGCTAGTAATTGTGCATGAAAAATTAATAAAACGATTAACAATTGATTATCAAAATAGCTGGCAATTAATTTTCTGTCTATCAGCTAATCAACTAATTGATGCAGCTCTTTCTGTAAGTCATGATGCTGTGATCAAGTTTAGGGTTTTCAGATTTAAAACTAATGACAACAGCCATCTATATTCACAGTAGGTGATAAGGTTTAAGTTAGTTAAGTAGCCCAAGTGAGCGAACTACCTGCTTCCAGTTGGGATGCTCAGCATTTCTTTTATGTTCCTCAAATGATTCATTGCTTTTGGTTACCTGTTTGTAAAGATAACAAGTTAGGAGCAGTTTTAGCGAGTTATCTTAAGTCATCTTAACAGCATTTATACAACAGCTGACAGATGTTTCGGGTTATGCAAGTTAGCTTAGTTAGCATTAACCTAATGTAGAGAAGGCTTCATTAGTTAGTTTAGCTAGGAATTTTAACAAACCTTTACCAAAATCGTATCATATTATATTTGGTAATGTACAATGGTTATCGTGGATTAAATAGTTTTAAATCTGACTCACAGTTAAAGTAGGCAGTAAACAGGCAACGAGTAGGAGTGTTTGAATCTCCCGCCATACGTCCTTCCAGAGCGATGCTTGGCTGCATTCAGGTACCATCGAAAAAGTCCAGTTTACTACTTCGTTGGAAAACAAACGTCAAACATACATTGGGATGGTTATCTGTTTTGGGAAGATATTGTATTTAATATTTATTTATTTATGTGTTCTATGGTTTCATAAACATTTATCTATCCAGTAAGTCCCAATGTACACTCAGTTTATGAGTTCTTTGATATGTTTTCTATCCAAGTGCGAATATATCAGTTTCTCGTATTTTTTGAATCCATGCCTCACCCGTTGCTGGGCATTTTGCTTAGTCAGTCAATCAGTCAGTCAATCAGTCAGTCAGTCAGTCGGTCAGTCAATCAGTAGGTTAGTTAGTCAGTCTGTCAGTTTATTGTGCACATTGTGGAAAACTGTCCTTGGCTTCACCACGGCATTAAAAACATTGGGTTAAATAAAAGACGATTGACGTTGACAATACAGAACAATGATGAAGTGAAAAATGCTGATTCCATAAATGTGGGTTAACTAGTCTTACTGGATTACTAAAAGGGGCAACTGCCCTGGGGCCCCCAGACAGGTTAATCCAGCCATGCTAATTGTGACCTCAAATACTGTGACTTCTTAAACGCAGGTGTAACTAAAATAATCAGATTCATTGGAACTGTATTTGTGCATGCTCCCTTACTGGCAAATGTAATGGAGCCATCAATATTGTTAGCAATCACACCTGTGCTTTTTCTATTGTAAGAAAAGTCAGTTAATGACAATTTCAATTCAAGAATCAATTAATAGTTCATTTCAATAGTTTTTATATTAATTAATTTCCATTCACATTGCAATGGCATAAATTTAGGAAACATAACAATATTGGTCATTTTTCATTTATTGTCTATTGTGCATAAAATGTGTTTTAGTGAACAACATTTTCATCGTCAACATGCAGTATTTTGTCCTCAGGTCTTTAACACTCTATCTATGACACACCAGAATTATATATTGATATGCTTTTAACAACAAACTCTACTTGTAATAATAATAATAATAATAATATCAGTTATTATTATTAATTTTGTTGTTGTTGTTGTTGTTGTTGTTATTAGTATTATTAGTAGTAGTATTGGTAGTATTAGTATAATCAGTAGAAGTGGTATTTTGTATTCATTGTAATCTTTATTTTCACTAAATAATCTATTTATTTGTATGTTTTTTACGCAGACATGCACTCATTTGCCAATTTATACTAGGTACTGCTAGCTGAAAGTAATGTCTAATTAACATTACTATCAAAGTCAAGGAAATTCAATCTTAAATTTATAAACCAAAAAAGATATATGGAAAAAAAAGTAGAGGGATAAGAGCTAGGATCTGACCATTACAACCTTCATGAAAGTAAAGTTTATTTCATTACTTATTGTATCTGCTTACATTTGTTGTAGCAAGGTGCACCTGACAAACTGTCATCTGAGAATATTTGAATAAAGCATAAACAGTCAAGGTTTTATTTTGAAAAGCGCACCCGGAAGTGTATATTCTAAATGAGTAGCTGTCGCTGTAACCTACGAGCTGCATGATTATCTGTGTTT
This sequence comes from Seriola lalandi dorsalis, assembly GCF_002814215.2. Lineage (NCBI taxonomy): Eukaryota > Metazoa > Chordata > Actinopteri > Carangiformes > Carangidae > Seriola > Seriola lalandi. The sequence continues at coordinate 1,316,532 of NW_019525075.1, forward strand.
GTCCTCTAGAGGTGTGTTGATGACAAATCTGCCAACAAATATAAGTGACTGACTGATGATATCTCTGCGGCGGACGAGACCTGACGTTGACTAAACCACACCTAGGAGTTTGGGCAGGCCAAAGCCTGGTGTTTGGCTGGTGAGTTAACTTTTTGTGTCTCCAAATTCACCAATGTGTAGGTGCTTAGTCAGTGGCTGTAAACATACCCGATAATGTAAAACAGATTTAGACAGATTAGTGCATCTGCCTCTCTAACGCTGACATCGTTATTTTAGTGCTGACTGCGGCCACGCTAAGGGTATAACTTCATCCCGGTGACAGGTGCTTGCTAGCTAGCTAAACACCTCGGTTGTATCACTTAACTGAGGTTATCACATTGCAAGCCATTTTCGGAGAAATTAGCTGCGTTAACTTAGCTTTGCCCCTGAAATAATTACTTCCTAATGGAAAGGGGAATGTGTAAAAGTTACGAATTGTAACGCTAAGTGACCAGTAAAGTCACTTTTGTTGAAGACTGCCCCTCATGAATATTTAAACTGTTGTGATTGTGGGTGACTCATTTTTTTTATTTGAATGGAGCCCTTACAAAATCAAGCAGTCCAACCGAGAAAGAGAATTTAACTTGTCAAATTTATTGTGATATCAGCCAAATTAATGCAGTTGTAATAGCTATTTATGTTTTTTAAAAAAGACCATGTTAGACATTAATTTCAAACACCTGATGTTGTACATTGTTTTGGGAAAAATGTTGGGAGGCAAACCATGTACTTGGACTTTAAATTAAGAAAAAGATTCACAAGTGATGTAGCCTTGCAATACTTTTATTAATAAACAAGACTGTGAACCTGACCAGGCCTTTGATGTCAACTTTCAGTTCAATCAGTCAGAAACTTGTTTTATCATTTCTTCTTTCCTGTGGTATAAGTGTGTGTGTGGTAAAGCAATATATGTGTATCTAATTCAAGTCTGTTTGATCTTCAAGGGTTTGAATATGGCTCTGTCATTCCTTTTGGTCTTTGCTGCCACTGTGATTCTTATCAGACCTGAGACACCTGTAACTAAGGTAAGAGGATGAATGCTATGTGCAAAAGGGTCAGTGTGTGTATGTGTGTTTTTTTTCAGGCTACACTGATTTGATAATCTGTGAATGCTGCTCTGTTTACAGGCCTTACATCAGAACTCCCTTGAGTGCTGTGGCGAGAAACAGAGAGTGAACAATTCATGTTCAAATGACACCCACTGTGAACCAGGTAATGTCGATGTTTTGAATGACACCACTGCATGCATTCATCAACCATTGAAAGCCATAACACTGATGTATGAATTTACATTGAAGATCTACCAAGAACAGATTATGTGTGACACGCAGTTCAAACATTGTATGGGCAGTTGCTGCTGCTCATTGCCGTACTTCCTAAAATGAAAGAGAAAGTATGACAAAGGTGTTGTGGAAAAAACAAGTGTCTGCTCCTGCATGCAAGACAGACACAGTGAAACGGACAAATAAAGTGTTAAACTAATGAAATCGCCTGCCCTGTCCCTGTGCCAATGTTACTTTTATCCTTTGCAACTTGTAAAAAAGAAAAACAACATTGTTTTGTTAATTTGAAACTTTTTAAACTGTATTAGCTGGCGCAAATGTTTCACTTTCATTTAACACCAATTCATTTAATTTAAATGTACTATGAATACACTATATACAGCAAGTAATGGACATTTCCTCCATCTGGGAATAAATAATGTGAAATATATTTTTCTTTTGAATTATTCAGGCTGCTTCTTACGTGTCCTTGAGAACAGCAATACTGTTTGCATATTCTGTGACTCAGCAGCTGTGGATCTGGAGAACATAACAGTCTGCACCTACAGTAAGGACTGAGAACTGTTCACTCACTGTTTTGGGGAAATGAAAACCTGAATGTTTTGGGGCATGTGGTTTTTTTGTTTGTTTGTTTGTTTGTTTGTTTTAATTTGCATGTTTTCTGTCCACATTAGACTATACAGTGGAGCGGAAGAATCATACAACTGTAACTACTGTCATTCCTAAAATTGGTAAGATATCATATCTACAGACACTACAGACTGACTTACTAACATGTAATATTTTTATTTACCTGCATTGTCATGTGTCTGCAAGTCTGAATTATTAGAAAAACTGAAGTTAGTTCAGTTTTAAGGCTAATTAACCACTTGAAAAAGGCTAATATAGTTCTCATTGATTGTGTTTAGTTTGAAATGTAAGATGAACGGTGCAGGATACTTCACATTGAGAAGTGTGTATGATGACAGAGTAAACATCTTCAGTTGCTAATAGGATATTTGTCATATTTCTTGTCATCTGCTTCATGTTTTGTCTTGTACTTTTGGGCAGGAGGGCCAGGTGTGGCAGCCTCCCTTCTTCTGGGAACACTGCTGATCAGCCTGTTCCTGATCTTGTCTGTTGCCTCCTTTTTCTACCTCAAACGCTCCAACCGACTGCCAAGCATCTTCTACCGCCGCAACAAGGGTAAGTACTGAAGTATGTACCTGAAGTATGAAGCAGTTCCTGCTGACCTTCCACGCTCATTGAATCCTGTTTAATACAGCATGGAAGTGCTTGAACAACATGGAATATTATTGCTTTGCTTCAGTGATACCGTTTTATTTTTAGTTGGTTAAACTCAAATGTAACATTGTGTTGTGTCGTGTACTTTTACAGCCTTCATTTTCCAACCAAGTGAGACAGTAAGTCAGTTTTATCGTTTGTTTATATCTAATTGCACACTACAGTACATTCAGGGACTCGTGTGGAGACTGTGAATCTGTTCATTGTAACTTCAGCAAGGTTCAACATACAACAAAGACATTATTTATAAATGTTTGTGTCTCTGAGGGATAGTTATAATTCCTTTTGTTTTTTTTCCCTCTTCCAGGCTGTCATGATCCCCTCCTCATCAGGTAAGACGACTCGACTGTCTTACTCTGTAAACTGCCTCTCTGACCTTGCAGAACAGGTTATAGAATTATCTGAAGCTAGTGAGTAATGCAAAGCAGTCAAAACATTACCCAGGACTGTTTGGCAATGTTGGCGAGGTGTTTTACATCTTTGAGGATTTTTGCAAAAAAGACAAGCTTGTTTTTTTGGGGTTTTTTTGTATTGGTTTTAAAAGCTGTTCTTAAAAGCTCATGTTTCTCACAAACATGTTTTTGTCATTCTTTCTTTTCTTTGAAGTGAGGAAGCCAAGATATGTCAGAAGGGAGCGGCCCTCTGCGACATCAACAGTGAATAGTGCCACCATACCCACCACATCCACTACTCAAGTCTATAATGTGTAGGAGGAGGGGTGGGAGTGCTGGTGCAGGTAGGAGAGAAAGCTCAGGAATGATATTAGATTTTCTTATCAATCGTGAAGAAAGACCAGTTGACTCATATAAATGTGGCCAAATTTAACTGTAACTACAGGTGGTGCATTTTATTGACACCGCCTTTGACTTGTTCATATATTTGTTCAGTTCTTGTTCATTACTTTTTTCTTTGAAAATAAGCAGACACACTTAAAATGTCCCGGAAAAATTGTTTCAGTATTTCTCAGTAAATTTAAAACATTACGGGTCGGTTTGTATTTTCCACCCTCTGATGCAGCACTGTGGTGATGTATAGATTCATCACTCAACGTCAGTCCTTGGATCTTAAGTCTAAACACTGTCATCGAGCAGTTTTTGTCTGCTGTATGACTGTGTGCGTTGGGTTTCATGAATATGTAGACCTGTCTGTTAAAGGAATAGTTTGACATTTAGGGAAATATTTTTATTTCCCCTCAAGGGCAATAGTTAGATGAGAAGATTGATTTCACTCTCACCTGTAACATCACATGGAAAATGTGACGCTACAGCTGCTAGCCGCTTAGCTTTGCATAAAGACTGGAAAAGATGGGAAACTTTTGTCCTGACTCCATTCAAAGGTATTACAAAAACTTGCCTACCAGCACCTCCAAAGATCACTAATAACGTCATAACCCCCCCTATCCTATGCGGGGTTATGACCTTATGTGTCCGTCCGTCTGTCCGTCTGTCTGTCCATCCTTCTTATTCTTGCGAATGCTGTATATCACTAACACCATGGCAGAATTTCTTCAAATTTGGCACAAACCTTCACTTGGACTCAAGCATAAACTGTACATTTTGTTGGTCAAAGGTCAAAGTAATAGTGACCTAATAAAACACGGTTTTGGCCTCTTGAATGTGATATGTCAGGGCTGCCTTGAGTGAATTTCTTCAGATTTAGTACAGACATTCACTTGGACACAGGATGAACTGATTAGAATTTGGTTGTCAAAGGTCACTGTGACCTCACAAAACATGTTTGTTGTGGCCATAACTCACAAATTCATACACTCATTATGAAACAATTTAATACAAATGTCTAATAGGATAAAATGATGAAGTGATGACATTTTATACAACCGTGAGGTGGTAATTCTAGTTTGACTTCGGTTTTTGTATGGATTAAACAAATGAGATATAATGTTTTAATTATTGAGCTTTAGAGGTGAAGGAGGTGGATTTTGTTATCTCTGGACAGAGACAGGCTAGCTGTTATCCCTTGTTTCCAGTCCTTGTGCTAAGCTAAGATAAGCTAACGTCTCCTGGCTAATGTAGCGCCACTTTTAACAGACAGACATGAGACTGATATCAGTCCTCTCATCTTGGCTGGTCTTATGTGACAGGGTTCATAAATACATGGATTTATCAGAGGAATCAAACCAGTGACCAAGCTGATCGACAGTGACACTGATCTTTGGGACAGAGTGACAGCCTAGTGATGTTTTTACATATGTGGTATTTATTTGCATTTTGTATCAGTGCACTGAATTTTACTGATTAAAGTTGGGCCAACAGAATAAATAATGCGTCTGATAGCATAAGATTTCTTCTGGTGGACCGGGACATTATAGGGAGTTACTGTAGGTGTTGTATTGATGATTGTTCGTATTTTTATTGTTGCGTTTGTATTTATTTATTTTTTTTGTGAGCTCAACCAAGGTGATTGTATTTTACAAGTACAACAAATCATGTATCGCAGTTGAATGCATTATTTATTACATTCCACAGCAGACCCACTCACACACTGACAGAAGTAATTTTAAAGAACATCATCACGTTATTTTTTTTCATAGGACGTTCTGTGATCCTGCTCAAACTTTTAAAATGTCATTTTTGTTCCATGGAGTGAAGTTTAATTCCAACAGGTTTTTAACATTTTTGAATCCTCCTGCACTTTATTTGTCCGAGGTCATCAGCTAATGTTAGACCTTACTTTTTATGCTCAAATACTCAAAATACATAACTTGTTGCTATCAAGTTTGATTGAGATTGTTTTCTTGTGTAAGTGGCAACATTATTGTTGCATTGTGAACATTACTTGACTACTATTACCTTTGCCAAATGTTGTCTGAAGAAAATGGCTTGTATTGTATGCCATTACTGTGATTACTGTGCCATTATGAGCTTTAAATGCAGCCAGGAAACAATTTAGTCTGGTGGTGATGAAAAGTTGGGTATTTGAATAATATCCAGTGGCCTTTACTGTGCACAATTCGAAACCAAGGCTAGTTATCCAAGTTTAATTTGCTTCGTGGTATTTTACTTCATATATTTTTATATCTTGACAACACTAAGGCTGTAAAACTTAATTTCCTTCTTCAGTATGTATGGAGCAATCTGAAGTGAACCAGATAAAAGGCAGCGATCATTCCATGAATATTCCCCTTTTTGCTTTGTGTTTGCTGTTGTACGGACGACAATAAGCTGAATACATGTACATATTGTTTTATACAAATGATGTATTGTTTTTGTAATGATGTACATATTCTAGTTTCAACGCCATGAAGAATGTTCTGAAGATCTATGTATTGTTTTCAGAAATAAAGCACCTTTCCATAATCACCGTTTCCCTCGGTTCAGTTGTATCATACTGTTGTTTTTTCTTTTAAATGTATATACACATATTTTGAATAATTGTGACATGTTTCTTTCGGGGTTCCTGCTTCTACAATGACAATGCTGCACTGTACAAATTATTCTGCTAATTACTTTTTAATTTCCCTGTTGGTTATCGAATACATTGATTGGCTTCTACCAGATAAGTAAATAACCCCACTAGGAAGGAAAACATTTAATTTATCTTGATTGTTCATACATCAGAAACAGTGGTAATACATTTCTTTTTTTTTTCACTTGAGGTAATCTATATGTAAACTCAGGAGAAAATGATACACCATTGCAAGTCTTAATGCTCTGATTTTAGAAGAAACTTATGTTGCATTCCAAAGTAATAATAATAATAATTTTTTATGGTGGATTTAAAAATGTATTTCTATTTAAAACAAGAATCTCAACATTTCTTAATGTTGATGCTATCCTACATACATGGACAGGATTTTGGCTGCCACAAGAATGGATGCTAAAAGTGTTAAATGTTACAGTATTTAAAGTAAGACAGGTACATTGTGAAACTATAAATATTTACCCCAATAAATATTTGTGATATTAGAATTATCAGCACAAAAGTTTGGTGGAAAAATTAACTAAAACTTTGAATATTTAAAATGTCATTTGTTAAAATGAAAAATATAAATATTAAAGTATGAAGACATGAATAGAATAAAAAATGTGTCACATTAAAAATAGTATACAACATATATTTAAAATGTCAATCATGGTAGCAAAGTGTGTGAGTGCCCTTTATGTCCATGTTTTAGTCTCATAATGGAACTGATTATTGATCTTACCTCTGATGAATGTAAGCGGGCTTGTATTTTTGGTTGCTGAAATGTCACACCTCTGGTATTGTAGGGGAGGACATTTGCACCAGCAGCTCCATGTGACTGGCTCATACTACTCTATTTATAACAGCTGAGTGCAAGGCCCCAGTCTGACATATGCAAGGACAGATGCACATCAGAGCTGAAATGTTCCTGCAGGGAGAAAAGGACACCTTCAAACTGGACGTCTCGTCCCTCTGCAACAGGTAGGTTATTTTTATTCACAGCAACATATTAACACTAATTTACCGAATGTGATATGCGATATGTGATATTTTGTTAGTTCTTTTAACAAAATAGAAAATATAAGACCTTTAATGACTTTGAGGAAGAGCAGTTGAAAGAACTTAATCACAACAAGGTCCATTATGCTGAAAATGACCCTAATAACCACTCCACTGAAAAATAATGAAATACATTTGACAACAGTGCAAAATGTGTTAACAAAATACAAAAATATGACATACACTTTGAGGAATTATTTGTGGTGGCACAATTTTCAATAAGACGATGTTTTGGTGATCATGTAATTTTGTATCAGTGTCACTCTGTTTACAACTCCCCCTACCGCCCCCCCCAACTGTGTGTTAAGATGATACATTGAGTTGTACCCTGACATTGGACATCTGAATCTTTCATATCAGGTCATATGCCATGTTTTCTAAGAGCTGGGCCATGGAGTATTTTGGGGTCTGTTATGGAGCTGTTGTGACCAAGGTGCTCTAGTGTTGCTTTGGTGCTCTGTTGAGATTCTCACTTCTCAGGCTTTGAACTAATGCAGGAGCCTGTTTGCTTTCTGCACAATTGTTTCCTACTGACAGCTGATTACAGCAATGTTAAGCTTGCAAAACAAATGCTTGTGCTCTATATTTAACTCCAATGTGTGGATGTAACTTCAACTATAAGCCGGTGGGGTCACCAAGGATGTACTGCTACACTGACACTTCTTATTTTTCATGCAAAATAAACATCTGAATCTGTAATCACTGACCTTTATATTTTCTCTTCTTTTTTCCAGATTGAAGAGCATGTGATGTATCAAAATGGATGATCTAGATCACAGCATGCACATCGCAGAGTTTGACTGGACCAGCTTCTATGATGAGAGTGAAGAGTGCAGTCTGCTGCAGCCTTCACTCGCCTGCCCTGATAACTTGAGCCTCAGCGATTCAGAGGATTCTGTAAACTCAAGTCCAGTCTCCAGCGCAGGCCAGCAGGAGAAACAGCACAGCCCTGATGTGAACAGTGATGGAGCTGAGAGCAACGCTGCAGGATGCAGCACAGGAGAAGAGAGCCGTATGAAGTTGTGGATGAAGCTGAATGAGAGAAGCACAGGAGAACAAGCTGAAGAAGACAGTGTGACACAGGTGGACTCTGAAATATGCCCCGACTGTCTTGCGGGAAATACACTCAGCACAAAAGAGCTGCATGTGAAGACTGCAGAAGAGGAGGAAGAGACACATGACAACATTATAAACACACTGAAAACTGATACAATACATGTTCAGTGTTCAGGAGTTTCTAAAGAGCTGACAAAGAAGGATGGAGATCTGCAAACAGAAGTCGATGATTCCGGAAATGAACCTGATCCACTGTGCCCCCAAACAGAACTAAATGTTAATGAACAGCACACTACAGACAGAGCTGTGAATGACGATGTGAGCAGTGGCGCTGCGAGAGTGGAGAAGGAGCGCTGGTTCGTGACAGTGAATGACAGTCCTGCACGACAGCGGGTGCGTGCCACCTCTTTTAAAAAAAAACGAAGACAAAAAAAACCTTGTAAAAACAGTCCCAGTCTGTGCAGCCACAGGGAGGAGAAATCACATGCAAATGGCTTGGAGATAAACAAAGATAAATATAAATCTGAGGAATGGAGGGACATGGACTTCACTCAATCAAACCAAAACTTTGTTCAAAACTCAGGAGGGCATCAAAGTTCTGAAGTAATTCCTAAGAGTGTTTCAGATTCATTGCAGTTGTCTTGTGAAGAGGACAATGTGTCAGAAAACCTGGATATCTCTCATTCCCCTAAAGAAAATATCACTGAGCCGACGACAGACAGAGACAAACATGAACCAGGCAGCTCAGCATCCACGTCACATGACACATTTACACCCAAAGACTCCTCAAAGTTGGAAAGTGCGGAGTCAGACGAGTTTGAAGATGGTGTTGAGTTCTTTTCCGTTTACAGTTATGACTCTGAAAGCTATTTGTCTGCTGCTGAATCAGTGGAGGAAACTCAGCATCTCCTCATGGAAAACTTTCAACCTGTGGATTTCATACAGCTGCCGCGCTCAGCACCTCTGACGTTGCAGACTAAGAGTGCTGACAGTACACAGGACAGACAAATGCATTCTTGTGATAGCACTTCCCCCTGCAATGCAGCAGACACCAACTATGAGCGCACCGATGTTGAGCCCGCCCTGACATTTCCATCTGCTGGCCAAAGAGCTGACAAAATGCCAGATGACAACTCTGCATGTGAAAATAACTCACACAGCACGGTCCTCCATACGCTCTCGCACACATCTGGACTTCAAAAACATAAAATTAATCTTTCAGCATCTGGTAGCTCTTCAGGAGATCAGCTTAGTCCTCTCCCTGTTCCTGATTTGACTGTAACACCTTGCTCTGCGGCTGACAACCCCGAAGCGTATGCTAAAGCCGCAGGCCACACCCGACCTGTGTACGCCATTTCTGCCTTTTGGGAGGAAATGGAAAAACTGACAATAAATGACATTTTGCAGCTTAGGATGGGTAGAAGCACACCTCCCTGGGAAACACAAGAAACAGCGACGACAAATGTAGATGAATCCCCAACGAGTCACAGCCCTCTGGTTGACACTGTGCAGTATAATTTGCCTGATGGTGGTGGTCTAATGGACATGTCAGACACTGCTGACTCTGACTATTTCACACAGCCTGACGAGTCCAAGCCAGATCGCTCAAGCTGTGAGTTTTCCACGTCAGATTTTGAAGAGGAGTACTGGCAGTTTCTTGACGCCAGTAGGAACCCCAGTCCTGATCCTCACAGCAAAAACCAACAGGGGACTAATGACTCTCCTTTTTCATCACAGGAGGAGGATGAGGAGGAGGAGTCCACAAGCTCTGAAGGAAAGGAGACACCTGTGCCTTCGGAGGACTTTGCAGGACAGCGTTTTGAGGATGAGGAGTCATATACTTTGAGCAAACTTGCGTGGCCAGGACAGACAACAAAGAGCAAAAGTACGTACAACATACAAGCTCTCAACAAAGAAGATTTAACTTTACCCTTTGGTAATGATGACAGCGGTCTACTTCTCAGCAGCTGCCAGTCTCTGGAGGAAAACTTGGTGTTAAAAGTGAGTGATAGCCTGGAAACACTCATCCCAGCACCTTTTCTGTCCAATACAGACATACTGGATGAACATTATCAAATATCCTTCCCAGAAGTGTTTGAATACTTTTTCACGGAGGGTAAAGCAAAGAATGACTCCAGGTGTGTCGCTGTCTATGATCCAGATGACATCTCAGTGGCTCCAGTGTTTGACTACACTCTTTGTACATTCAGGGATGAAATGTCATTCATTTCCCTCCATGATTCCCAGTGCAGCGAGGAGAAACCCATCCCTATCTTCTCTTGTTCTCATCCTCTCAGAGAACTCACATTCCCAAAATCAAACTATGTTTTCTTGAGCGCAGACTACGAGGCAGAGCACGAGCTGGACAACCTCTCTCCGATCAGAGTCGTGTCTCGCTCTTTCATCCAGGCCAATCAGTGTGGGACATCTGCAGCAGCTGCAGGCGGCTCTCGCAACTGGAAAAGTTTGCTGTGGATGAGGAAGATTCGCTTCCACGACAAAGGTAGCATCTGGTGCCGAAGGTCCGGCGCCTGGGTGTTTCCAGTGGAGGCTGAGAGGATAGAGAGAAAAGATCCACCGGTCACTGTCCTCACGCAGGGAAGAGTCTCTTCAACTCCTTCTGAGTTGTTCAGAGAGCTAGCAGTGCAGCAGAGCATTCTGGGAACTATACAGACAACAAGTAAGCCAGAGCTCTCTTACACACTGTCACACTGGATTTAAAAGACAAAAAACAATGCATGCAGAATTAAATGAAATCCACTTTTCTGCACGTGTATGTCTCTTGCAGGACGAGAGGGCGTCTTCTCTACGCTGAAGCAGTCAGATATGTGTTTGGTCTGCATTGCCTTTGCATCCTGGGTACTCAGATCTTCTGATCCAGAGTCTGCCGATGCCTGGAAAGCAGGTATGAAGCTTGTTGCAGTGATAATCTGCTGTGACAGTTAAAATTATTCAGCAAGTATAAAGTACAATATTAAACATATTTTCTCAGCTTCTTAAAGAAGTTTAAATAAATAAATGACAAGAAAATGAAAATAATTTTAACAGTGATTGCTGCTTAATTAGTAAAGATTTTTTTAATGTCAATGAGAAATACTTCAGATTTGAAATGCAGTTTTCAGGGGCTTTAAGTTTTGAACGTTAAGAGTTCTCTATGACTTGGTGAATGTAACTTTAATGAAATCCTGTTCAGCTCTGCTAGCAAATGTGAGTGCGCTCTCAGCTATCCAGTACCTGCGGCACTATGTGAAGAAGAAGACGCCTCCTCAAGATGATCCCTGATACATAATTGTACACACAAGAGAAGTCATTTCCAAACATTTTTCACCTGGGTCCATCTGTACAAATACATCCACTGTATGTACATGTCATACACCTGCTTAATATCCACTGCCTTTTCCCAATTCATTATACAGCACATAAAGAAGAACTGAAGTTTTTTTCAGTGTGAAACTAGTTGGACTGATGATACTCTGATGTGCAATAATTAGAATCAAAATGAAGGTAAATGAGGATTAGGAAAACAAAATATAAAGGATAAAATTTCAAAGATAAAGTTATAAATATATGTAATATAAGTATTAAAATTTTAACATACATATTTTCAGTATACGTACTCTACATAGTGCATTTCTAAGCAGACTGTGAAGTTAACATAATTACACCTAGTTAATGGCTGGACTGCGTATGGTCAGTGTGCCAAAAAGAACATAGTTGAAAACTGTTGTGGAACAGCTGTAAACAACTCACATCATCGCGTCGTAGTTGCATTCTGCCTAGTGTCAGTGGTTTCAGCCCTTAATCTATTTGCTTCTCTCCTACTCTCTGTGCTCACATATACGGTATTTTAATACAGCCAAATTCCCAGTAAAGCTGTTGTCAATTGTATGTTTTTCTGTTTCTGTTGTCAGACAATGGAACAACAAGAAATAATGACTGAAATGTGGCCCATGAAGACTACATGATAGCCTCCAAGCCATTTTCAAGCTTCTGCGCTGCACAAAATCTTGATTTTATTTACATTTACATTTAGTCATTTGGGAGACGCTTTTATCCAAAGCAACTTTCAAGTGAGGGACATCACTAACTGCAAACACATACGTTAAAGACAACGACCGTGCTGTGATTTCAGTTATATTTTCTTGTAAAACGATCACTCAGAGAGAATGTTAGAAGTGACAGAATATCTTTATTATTTTGTCTCACAAAGCACACAGCAGCCAAACTGCTGCTTTGCCTCTCTGCCACTTACTGAACAGAGTAAACACATAAAGAGGTGTACCTCTCACTAGCGGAGAATTACTGGCAACTCGCTACTATTAAGAGTAGCTAAGGTTTGTCCAAAAAATCGCTACATTTGTGGCTAGGTGCTTTTTTGAAAAACAAAGTCTCTAAATCTACCAACAAATGTGCTAAACTGGCAACAATGCAGGTTGTAAATGTCCCCTGATACAAACTGTTAAACTATGCCAATTCAATTTGAATGGAATGGGGAAAATGTGGAAACTCCAACACTTGGCTGGCCGACCAATGGTTACTTCATGACTGTCACGTGGTATTCGACTGACCAATGATGTAACTTGATCACTCAAATCTATCAGTCACATAGTCAGTCAGAGAGGGTGGTGCCACAGATAGAATAGGGAACATATTGTAAGTTTTGCTCTTTTCATGGGATTTGTTAAAGCCTTAAGCCTTTAAGACATGAAAACATTTTCAGGTGAATTTTAAGCTTTTAATAACTCTGGTTTTATCAGTTCTGGATTAACTGATGTTGATAAACGGACCATAATGTAAGCTCAGAAGCTCATAGTTTTTAACACGTGCCATCTTATAAATGTCCTGTTGTGCCTCAATCATGGATTTGTATGTTATACCGTTGCAGTCAAGCTAAGATGTAACAGGAGCCTGTAGATTGTTAGCATGCACTGTTGCAAAGTGTATGTGGGGTGTCTATTTAGGGATAAAAGCCTGAAAGAAAGTTATGGTATAGATATTGGTCTGGTTTGTAAGTATGTTGTAAAAAAAAAAAAAATTAAGTAGGTGACTGCTTGAGCTGTGTGTGATTGGAAAGCTTTGTCTGAATCAGTGGTTCCCAACCTTTTTGGCTTTGTGCTCCTTTAATTCAAAGCCACGTCCTCTTGCGACCCCTCATCATAGCCTGCGTGAGGTGAAAGCAGTTCAGAGTGATTCTTCATTTTCAGACCACGTCATTGAATAATTTCTACAGATCTGAAAAAGTAAAACTATACAGTATTGGACAGTAAGAAAAAAAAACAAAGATTAGAGACAAGTTTGAAAAATATAGATAATTCTTTGTAGCAGGTTTTAGTTTTTTCTTGCTTCACAACCTTTTAGATTCATCTCAGGAACCCTTGTTGTTGGGAACCACTGGTCTAAAATGCTGTATCAAAACGTAGGTGCAGATTCTGCTGTGATGCAAAAAGAAAAATGTCACATACTTTTTTGGAAAAAAAATTTAAGCTAAACTATTTTCTCATGAGCAGCTTTAACTATTTACACAACTTCATAAATGACATTTCCATTTAGTGTTGCTGTGTCTAATGCTTGTATAGTATTAACGCTAAACAATCTGTTGTTTAATTAATTGTTGTTAGAACACAACAACATATCTCGTCAAACAAAACTTTGATTTTCCATATATGACAGATTTGGTGCAATAATTGATTTAATGCAATAAAACCATGAATATATAACTCCTCTCTGTGTAAGTTGATGTGTGCAGGAAACAAGCAGGAGGTATACTGGTGTTTTTCTTATACCACAGAATGTTTTTTTTTCTTTGCATAGAAACTCCACATGCAAAGTAAATAATGCGTCACTGCAGAAATATTTATTGAAATAAATATGCAATGGATACACTTTCATATTATATCACATAAATATTGAATTTAGAGGCAGTTATTTTTTTAAATTTCATTTAAGTGTCAAAGATTTTGTTTTTCCAATTCACTCTTTCTCATCAAAATGAAGGAAATACGCTGTTCCAATAAAACCTTCTGTCTGTTTGACAGATCATGGTCCAATTAATCATTATCTCACCTATAATACTATATACTGTTTTTAGCTTATGATTTACTGCTATCGTGCTGAATCAGGGGTCAGGTGTTCACATCTACTGCTATACCAATAGTACTCATTCATATAGAATAATGTAACCATGTAATATTTACAATCTTAAAAATGAGCGAATAAAAGCTTCGGTTATACTGTGAAAAGATATCTTGATATATAAAACTTTAGGATTTAGACAAATATTTAGCAGATTTAAGAGTAAAACCAACCTCTACTATACTTTCAGAGTCTAAACACCACAATGCAACTTGCTACTCTAGTTTGAAAACTGAAGACTGCGTCATGCTAGGTTGTTACAATCATTCAAACACTGATTTAAATGTCATTCTGTACAAGGAAATCATTTAGAAATCATCATAGGTATGTTTAAACTTAACACCAAAGTCGGTCTGTTTTCATATCATTTATAAGAGCTGTATTATAGCAAGTTTAAATCACTGCATATCAAACAGTTTTACAGTTTGTTAGAGAAAATCTGTCACTTTTAAATCTCACACGAATAAGTGAGATTGTTCATTATTTGATAATAAAACTAGTATAAAGTCCTAAGTGATATGAAAATCTCAGACGGACTTTGACAGTCCCATTAAGTGCTGAACGAGGAATGCACATAAAGATCCACAAAGTATTTTCTAAAATATATTAAAACAAAAAAATTGACACACAAATATTCTCTTACAGTCTCAAAGGTACACAGTATTCTATTGAGTATAAGTGTAGGGTCTCAGGGCATGCACCACCTGACACTCAAGATGGCTTGTCACCTTCTTTCTTCAAGCGGCTTTGGAAAACAGAAACAAAACTGAGTTAACATTGTGCAGCTGGTTGTCACACAAGTGTAACTAAGCAATTCCTCAAACTGAAAATTTGTTTCACTCATTTGCTTCTGTTACAATATTTATTTTCAACTCTTGGAGGCCAGGTACAACACATCATCAGCTTTCGGTACAACAATGATCATTGCTCTTGCCCTGGTCTGCAACATTTCCTTGATTAAAAAAAGCTCTTACACAAGGACTTTTATTATCCAGTTCACTGTATTGGCTAAAACAATATTTTTTTCTGGAAATGATGTTTGAAAAAGTGGGGGTTGTACCATAATCAAGAACATTAGATTTATTTTTTTTTTTAATGGAGTGATACTGCCTCCTTAATCAAGTGCTGCAAAGTGGGTTGTTTGTAGCGTTAATGTTGACAAGCTAGTGTTTCTTGAAGAATTAGTAAGCCCTGAAATTGCTAAGCAAGCTCACTTAACGTGCAGAAGACAGCTTGTGTTAATATGTTTTGCTGTAATGGACAAAATTAATTCCTGGAGAGTAAATATTAGTTGTTCCCCAAGTTTTTACTGTAAAGGAGAGTGTCTATGTGACTAATAGACAAGCTAAGCAGTGTGTATGCTTTAACAGAAGTATTTTATGAGGACCATCTTCTCTTTTTAACAACAGTATCTTCCCCAACAGGGAAAGACTGACAGTGTTTTGTGTCTTCAAAAAGTCTGTTTCAACCCTTGTTGTAGATACTCAAAACCAAACGTTTACAACATTCAAAGGCCTCACCTGTAGTAATCTTCCTGACTTGGTAGAGGGCCTCCATGCAGGTGATGCCCATGCAGCCACTGCTGCTCCATAGCCATCCTCTGCAGCTCTGCAGACTGAGCATGCATGGCTTGGAGCTGGTGAGCAGCAGACATCTGAGGAATCGGGCCCTGCAGCTCTCGTGGATATGCAGCTCCTATGGAAAGCACAAAATAAAAATAAGATAGAATTACGGCCTCCACCACCCTGCCAAGTCGCAGGAAATATGGTCACAATCCCCCCCTACCTGAGTTACAGCATTGAATAATGGCCAGAAGCATTTTTGCAGAACATTATGATGTCACAGTGAACTTGCCCTTTGACCATTTGGATATAAAATGTCATCACTTCATCATATTATCCTGTTAGACATTTGTGTTAAACTATGTCGTAAATTGGCCAAAAATATGTTTTGTGAGGTCACAGTGACATTTGACCTTTGACAACCAAATTCTAATCAGTTCATTTTAGTGTCCAAATGGACATTTGTGCCAAATTTGAAGAATGTGTTACTGAGATTTGTGTTCATGAGAATACGACGGACAACGGGACAGACAGCTGGATTGAAGGACAACCTGAAAACATAATGCCTATGGCCCTGGCTGTTGCCGGCGTGGAGGCATAAAATAAAAAAAGAATAAGAGAAGTTAGACTCTGTTAAGACTCAAATTTCTGGCCATGAGTATGTAAGATTACAAACCAAACAATGGGTGGCGCAGCATCTCATGATCATGAGGAAGATCGCTGAGTAAAGGGTTGGGGATTGGGCCACCAGGGAAGGGGAATCGGGCCAAACGTGGTCCTGTTGTCAGGGGGTCCACCAGAGGGTGAGGACTTGAACCTGTAAGACGAAATAAGGTATACAGTAAATACTGGTCAACATCCCACTACCAGATGTATTACTGCTGATTAACATCTGAAGATCCATAAAGTCCAACCTCACCTTGACCGAGGGGGTCCTGTTGGTGCAGGTGGAGGTGAGAGTGAATGTGAGAGTGCTGGTGATGATGCGGCGTCACATTGAGCATCTGCAGCCTGGCAGCAGGGTCAGTTGCCACAGAGGCCATCCTCTCCGCGTGAAGCCGCTCTGCAGTGAGTCGCTCGGCGTAATTAAGCTCTGGGCGCAGCTGAGGTCCTGCCAGCGCCATCCTCTCCCGTTCCAGATGGTTCAGCCCAGGATGGAAGGGTGCGAAAGGGTGGGGAGGCCCAGGTATGTGGGGCAGACCTAGTGCACCATGTCTGGCAAAGTGCTCCATGGGGTTGGCTGAGGGATGTAAGGTTTCCAGGTCTGGGGGCTTCACCTCAAAGCCAGGCTTCATCCTCTCCCGCAGCTCTCTCTCTCTGAGGTTCCTCAGCTCGCGCTCTCTCAGGCTAGGTTCGGCACTGTACAGGCCAGGCATGTGGTAGGCCAGCAGGGGGTCTCCGGGACTCAGGGACACGTAGAAAGGATGGTTGCGGTTGGTGGGGGACATGACGTGTGGTCGGGCATATTCGCTCAGGGTGCGCAGGGCAGGTGTATCAGGGCCAATATACGGGGGCACAGCAGCTACAGTGGCGGGTGGCTGCTCAAAGGAGGTGCGCCCGTGGCCTTGAGCTGTCATCTGGGCCTCACTCATACGATTGTCATGGGAGGAGCTGGTGGCTCTCTGTAAGCAAAGACAGCGTGTGAAATAACAGGTAGAGAAGATGCTCGAAAAAAGGAACGAAGGATGTTGCACTCACAGTGTTTCTGTCTGCTTCCCTTTCTCGCTCTCGCTCTCTGTCCTTCTCCCTTTCACGCTCTTGCCGAGCACTGAGTTCAGCCTCTCTCCTAGACCTCTCCACTGCTTCCTCCCTTTTCTTGGCCAATTTGGAGGATGAAAGTGGAGTGAAGAAAAAGTCTGTTCTAGCACAGGAGTTGAAACCACGATCCAAGTGTTTGATAAACCTGAAGGAGATAACAGGTATGCATTTATTAGTATGTACTCAAATTTCATTCACACAAAGTCACAACATGAAGCCTGAGGAGTTTTTGGCTCTGTGCATAGGAAACATAATGAGATATACAATGCAGAAGATATCTCAGAAGATAAACCTGCATATGATGCAGTTTTGAGCGTAATTCCTGTCAGTTAAAATGACATTTCAAGCACCAAGTTAATTCCTCAGATCTGGGAGTTATAACAGCTTGAAAAACAAAATCAATATGGCAACAACAAACAAACAGACCACAGTGTGACAGCGTTTTGTGTTATGTGTTGAGCAAGCCACCAATTTGGAGACGAAAACAAAGGTTAAAATCATTACCCAGACCTGCTGCTGAAAACAGTCATGCGAACTGAGAGCAGCATTCTGGTTCAACTTAGACCTTAGTTATGCACACAGGCCACTTTTGAATCAATTTACTTTGTGTTGAACTGAGTGACTGTTTAAATAATGTTTAATTGTGTGGCCACTTGTGCTGCATAAAATGTTACCATAAAAAATAGAAATTTAGTGTAGACAGTAATTTTCCTTTAGATTTTACAAATTATATACCAGAATACTAAAAAAAAAAGCAGAAAAAGCTAAGAAGTGTGATCTGTTCTCAAGCAATGTAGTATATCTGATTTCATAGCAGTACATAGGACTGTCAAAACCTTATGATTTTTTCAAGGGCTGTTCCTTAGAAACAATGTCTTCAGTCATACCGTGCAGACTGGCTGGCGTGGCTTGCCATGTTAACGATGGTGGGCTCCGGCGAGGGGCTCCTAGGTGGAGACGGTGGGCTCTCTGCCTCTTCCATCTCATCCAGTGGCTCTTCTTTAATCTGAACATGTGATCCCCCTGCTGTGTTGCTCGGCGATGGTCTCAGAGGAAGAGGCAGGAAGGATGGCTGGAGGCTTGGGACAGGGCCAATAGAAGACGATGTTACGGATGTGAGAGAGTGTGAGGCTGCAGCAGGTGGGTGAGAAGAAGTGATGCTTTTTCCATGGTGGGTCTGCACCTGAGAGATCACTGGAAGTTGGGTTGGAAGTGACTGCACTGGCAAAGGCTGTGGCATGAGCTGAAGAGGGGGAGGTGGAGCACCTGGAGGATGCTGGTTGGGCAAAGCATTGAGGGGCTTTAGAGCAGGTGGAGGGGGGAGATTGGAGGGCATTTGGGGGAAAGGTGTAGCAGACTGGTGTGGTATCTGTTTGTGTGAAGGTGGAATTGGGGTGGTGGGAGGAGGCTTGATTTGTGGGCCAGACAGAGGAGGCTGAGGGAGCTGCGACTCCCTAAAGAAGGGTGGGGGTCGCTGGGGGGCCTGAGGCGATGGACCATGTGACTGCAGAGGCTGCGCAGAGTTGAGAGCAGGTGGGACCTGAAATGCTGGAAAAAGAAGAGAGTCCTGACCCAGTGATGATGGTAGAGGAGGTGGACCAGAAAGAGAGTGTGAGACGGGTTGTGGTCGGCTGTTTTGACCCCCTGTGGCAGGTGCCTGACCAGCTTCTGGCTGAGGGGGGTCTGGAGAAGGAGGAGGGGGGCTCTGAGCGGGATCAGCAGAGGGCGTGCTTTGCGGTGGCTGAGGAGTAATGGCGGGACCCTGAGAGGGGAGGGCCTGCGGGACCGGTGTGTCAGCCAACACAGCAGCAGGGGCAACGGGCTCTGATGGGACACCGTTCGGCTGGGCAGACGAGTCAGAGTCGCTCTCGTTGCCCTGCTGAGGGCTGGGAATGCTGGGAGAAGAGCTGCGGTTGTCCTGATCAATGTCTTTGGTGTCACTGCTGCCATCATCCTGAGCGCTGCGGCTTTCTGAAGAGCTTTCCTCTTCTACCTCGGCCTCTCCCTCTGACCGGGAGCCCTGTGGATCCTGGAAGAACAAACAAATCTGGATCATGTTGTGCCCAATTTGTGCCTACCAATATATCATTATCATGTAGAAACAGAGCTAGTGTCTGAACAGTGCTAGTTTACAAAACAAGACGTTTAGTGTCCCTGCTGCAAAAAATGTCACAAATGACAGCCTCTCACCTGTGTCTTCGGCCTTTTAGGTGTAACTTTTTCAGGCTCCTGAGCAGGACTCTCCCGTGCACGTTTTGTTGTCTTTGGTGACGTTACTTCCTCTTTTACCTTCTATAAAAACAGTGTGATATTTACACAACGGTGTTAATTATTGATAGAAGATAATGACAATGATGAATGACACAAAAACCTCAATGAGTGCAGCAGTGTCACATGTATCCACCAAGGACACAATGTTTATATCGCCTACATAAACATGTATAATTTCACTTACAGATAAGGTTGGGGCTAACTAAACTTTCATCAGCTCGACTGGTGAATTCTTTGAACACTTCCTCATCAGCTATTGCCCGGTGAACAACATCAAACACACATCTGAATTGCTTCATGATTTACCTCTGAATCTAAATTTGAATGCCTCTTCTGGATGTCTACAGCACCACAAAAACAAAAGTGACTCCCGCCCACAGAACTGTGTATACATAACAAAACTGTACACGCTGCACCTTAGTATCTATCTGTTATGAGGCTGTTTGGATCGAATCAGATGCAACTGTCTTTGTAGCAGCATAATCAGCCACACTGTCAATCTATCTATTTCTAGTATCTCCATTCTTCATGCAAATAACTGCAACCAAATAGCCTCTTTCACAGGACACACCATATGTGCTCAATAACTCAAACTGGTCTGAAAGGACAATGCCATACAGATACATGTTTGTCTATGCATATGAAATGTGTAAATTAGGTTTACCTTATTTGTCCTCTTAGTGGATTCATTCTTATTGTCAGTGGAAGACGATCTGAGAGAGTTAGAAGTCACTCCGCTAGGGGAGGGCTGGTTACTGGACTGCTGATCCTCACTGGTGGGGGAGCCTGTGAGCCTCCTGTGGCCACTTCTTAAAGATGACAGCTGCTTTAAAAAAAGTCACAAGTTGACATTGTTAAAATGCAGGCGAGAAAAACATGTTTCCCATCATGTGCAAGATATTTTCCCAGCGAAAAAGTGAAACAACATTTTGAAATTCTTCTTCTATATAATGATATTTTGACTACAAAATGGCATTTCCACAAAAATTTACAAGTAACTGTTCATTACTGGCAGTAAAGATGACAGTATGATTGATCTGGCAGCTTCAGGCTTACAGGTGCTCTGCTTCGCCTTGTCCTCATGCCATGCTTGCTGTTCACTTCTTCTTCCTCTTTAACAGGTTTAAACATGAATGACGCGCCTCCAGATTTTGGAGCTTGCGGCAGACATCCATGTTTGTTTTCATAGGTGCGACAACTCGTGCAAAGCAAAGGGTTATCTCTTCCTCCTTGGTGCCAATCTTTGGAACCTGTTAGAGAAAAATGACTTTAGGTACAAGTTTCACAAACTGTTTTCCACTTTAAAACACTAGGATTACATAAAATATTGAACACCGCCCAATCTGATGAATCACAAATGCAGACTTGTACTGACTTGTTGTACCACAGTGGCTGCAACTCTTGATGTCCTGTTCACTGTCTTCACTATCAAGATCGTCCTCGCTGGCAGAACTCACATCCACTGCAAAGGAAAATATCAGCTTAGATTAAAACAAAGTCCAATGATTGCACAACTATTCCTCCATTCAGCAGCAACGGCAAAATATTTCTGAGGAACATTAAGAAGTGCTCACCCGAATAATTTCGGGATGGCGTGTTTACTGGAGCTGCCGCAGAGCGAGTCTTTGCCTTGCGAGAGGACGGCTGCCGGCGTTGCTGTCGATAAGCTCTTGTTCCTGCAGCCTCAGGGGTTTTCTTCCAGTGGTAATAGAAAGTGATCAGCTCTCCCTGATGATAAAACCATAGACTTTTAGGAATAATATGGGTTTACACTTGTGAATCACTGTATGCAATACAAATTAGTCTGTACACAAAAACAAAGTGTTAAATTACAGTCTTTTTGCTGGGAAGAAAGTCTTTCCGGATGCGGAAAAAATTCTTTCCATACTGTCTCAGGCCTTTGATGAAGTGTTTCTGTAGAGGGAAAGGAGAGAGAGGGGTGGGTATAATTAAATGATATCACACAGTAAAACAAAAGGCTCTAGTACAGATAATATTAATCTTAGGATGCTGCATATAGTAGCATCTATCACACACGGCATGGTTATACTGGAAGTACTGGACTGATTGGCTGTTTGAGGAAGTGGTTAAAAATGCTGTTTTTTACTGCCTGTTTGTTATCGTCGCTGTTTTAACAGCAGTCACTAAAGGTAAGTGACCTGATCTCAGGTTTTTTAATTTACACTCCCTGTATGATTAAACATCTTGGGTATGTTCAAAATATATAGACAGTTTCCCACCAGTTTAAACATCAAGATTTTTATCTCCCTGCACAAACTTAGTTAATGACAAACAAACTATCAGCACTGACCTTCAGTGCTGTGTTACAAGCAAAAGACGTCTCACCACATCACCCTCCGACCAGCATTTCTCAATGAGCTTTGGCAGAGGCTTCTTAACCAGACGCTGGAGAGCTTTTGCTGCATCATAATGACTTGCATGTAACTAGAATTGAGAAAAAAAGATATGGTTGTTTGTAAATCTGCAATATATTATTGCTGTTATTTGAATTAACTGGAAAATTATGAATATAATTAATCGGCTCTGCACCATGTTGAGAGCGTTGAGTGTGGTGTCATCACGGGAGGCTGCTAAACATCCATCCTCTGTGGATCCACCATCACACATCCCTGCAAAAGCTGCCATGCTCCTTGAAAAATAAACACAACACACATGTGGTGTCAGATAAAATCAACATTCAAAGTACATTTTTACACTTTCCTGGTTTAGTGTTAAATCGGACTACAAGAAGTGATTCTGAAACTTTTATCAACATAGGCCTTGGTTTCTCCAGCAGAAAACCTGCAGTGTCAACCATATGTCTCTTGTATTCCCTTGCCCCACTTAAAACAGGTTCCTCACTAATATGACATATAGAAAATCAGGTCAATAACCAGGTTGTGTTTAACCACAATTGGAAACAACAAGCACAGATGAGACATAAACTATTTTTAAACTGACTGGTTTAAATGTATTGCAGCTAGCTAAGACAGGAACACTGGCATTCACATGACCAGACCAGAACAGGTTTTGTTTTGCATATACTTCCCCATTTGTGACACCTTTCTGAATACTGTGTCAAAAGGCCAGTCAGTAATCCTGGTTTTTTTGGAGGGTTTAATCTGAACTATAAAGCCCCACCTGATTTTCTATTCTCCATTTCTTCACAGTTATGGCACTGCAATGAACAAAAGCAGCTACGTAATAAGGGAAATCATTGTTGTTGTTCAGTAAGCTGTAGCTGTAGGTAAATTATTAGAGTTTATCATAAAATTCTATTAATCTTTGATTGACTTTTGATATTTTTTACACTGTTGTGTATTTGCATGGTCTCTGTGCATCTGTATTGTATTTTTATCTTTCCGGAGCACACACCAAGACCAATTCCAAACGATGTTTAACTGAAATGGTAATCAATTATTGAACCTTGAATCCTAATTTGACATTCTCAAAAATATCTTTGTCCACTATTGCAGAGGTGGTAGCCTTAATACACAGCTTTAGACTGACAAAGTTTACACTATAAAATGCAGACACTGACCTTGCAGCTCTGAGGTACATGAGCAGATCACAGTCATTGACCCCTGGCGTCCACATGAGCTCCTCACTCTCTGTCTGAGTCTGTAAACCAGGAGCAGGCCGTGGCTGCAACTCTGGAAGCTTCGCCTGCAGCGAAACCGAAGAAGAGACAGGAACTAGTAAACACTTACACTTCCTCAAAGGATGACTGTGTGCCCTGTTACCATATGTTTGTTAAGGTGTATTTACACAACAAAAATCCACATGCTTATTTTTTATTACAACATTCACAAATTCTATAATTACAATGTGTGACAAAGTATTTATAAAGTATTATATGGATAAAGGATTTCACTATAATCAAATAGATTTTGCTGGTATTTGGTAATAGTTCATGCTAGTAACCATCTGTTGCACATAGATATTCAAATATATCCTCAGATTTAACACGTTACATATGACAGAAACGCACAATAGCTGTATGACATGCAAATAATAAGGTACACTGCACAAAAGCTGCAACAATTAGTCAATTGACAGACATTTTATTTGGAACTATTTTGATAATCAAACAATAATTTTAGTCACATATTTGTTTGTCTCAGCTTCTCAAATTTGAAATTTTTGGGAAGGTTGGCTGAACAAAACTAGACATTTGAAGACATCACCTTGGGGTCTAGGAAATTATAACAGGCATTTTCACAACAGGTTTTCAAAAATATTTATTTACCCAAATAAATCAATAAAAAAAATCTGACTAATGGATTAATTATTGCAGTATCTAATTTTATTCAAATATGATATAAATAATATTTTGGTTGTTGCAGGGTTTACCTGATGACTTGGCCCCACTCGTATCTCGCCCTGTGTGCTGTTCAGGCTCCTGAAAAAAAGATAAGTAAATAACCCATGCCAAGTTTATAATGTACATTAAATTTCTGCATCTCCAATAATAGTTTTGGCATCGGTGAAGTGTTTAGTATCAAGGAAAAGCAAAACAAAATGTGTTCATCCCGCTACATATTACCTGTCAATTACTTAGTAATTATCGCTGTACGCTCTGTAAACAGACATACAATCGATATGTGTATAAGTTGACTGTTGTCAACGCAGATTTCCTCCCAGTGCACAGTGATTTCAGCAGCAGAACAACATCCCGCCCCTCCATCACTGTGAACCAATCTCAGCTGCGACCTGCGACGTTTCCTTATATTACATGAATGAAATCCGACGCTAACCACCGCAAAAGACTGTCAATCAATCATACATGAGCTGCTAATTTTTACGGTCACCATTACGAGAACAGTGTGTGCTACTTTGGAGCTCATAACAGGTCGGCAGTAGCTGAATGACTGCTTCACCTAGGCTAGTTTATCTTAGTCAAAATATGCAATCAATAATAAATACCAATATTAGCATGCACGGCATGTCGTTGACATTCGTACGTGTAGCGACAACGACCCATTTATTTAACGATGCATACGGCTAATCTGCTTTGCTGGCATTATTTTAAATAATAGCTGCACAACAAGCTGTTAGCTACATCAAATCAAACAGAAAACCATTTTCCTAGAGGAGCTGCTAGCTGCTAACGAGACAGTAACATTACGCTGTTATTTGGCTAGCTTGTTAGCCAGACACGAACTTCGTGACCACTGACACTCCGACTATTTCACACAAATGTCTCTCAAAGTAGCGCTGCAAAACACTAAAAGACACATTCAATACGTGCCTAACTAAAACAAAAACGCAAACGATAAGTTAATCAAGTTACCTCCGCGGACTGAACAGGTCGTCCATGTCGAAGGATGTTTGGATGTGGCTTGTTGACACTACGCAGCGCAGTGGGCGATACACACACAAACTATGCGAACCCCTATTACATGGCTATTCAAAATGGAGGCGGTGTAGTGGAGGGAGTCAGTCTAGTTTTTTTTTTTTTCCAGTGCAATGACCTCAGCAGCCACAGCTAAGCCTTCAAAGTTGTCTGGGTGTACATAACTGAGCATGTGCCGCGGATCAGCAGCAGCAGCCACTGGGAGCTGCTCATCACCAGCTGCTGCTGCTGCACAGGCGTCCATGAATCAAACAACACAGCACACAGTGTACCGCTGTGGGTCATCAACAGCATTATGTAAGCCATTACATTAAACTACCACCGACACAAAACACTTCATTACCCGTGTAGGACTGTGGAGCAGGAAAAAAACTACTCAGTAATAACATAGTTTCAGTTTTATTGCTTGATGTTAACGGATAATATTCAATACTCAAAGGTTAAAACATATTTAGACATTTTGTTCTTCCGTTTTTCCAATTTGGATTCAGTCATCTGCACGATTTACAAGCACAAGCATCTTAAGAACACTATAATATCATATTATGATAAATGATGCATATCATTTATTGACAATATGCCAATAACAGCAAGAACATGAGGCAACTGAAGGATAATATTATAATCATCATCGTCATTAATAATAATCTAAATAAATATCCCAGGTGCTGGATAAAAAAAACCCCACCTATTCATGTTTTATGTATTATTATTATTATTATTATTGATATTATTATTATTATTATTATATTTAATTTTGTTTGTTATTTATTTTGGTTTACTCAAGTTCTTATAATTGCAGTAGCAGAAATTAGACAAAAAAAGAAAAGGAATAAATACATACATAAAATGTGAGTATATGCTTATAACAGAGTTGCATTATGATACAACATTAACACTTTCTTTCTCGTTTCATTTTGGATTTTTGGGACAAAAAGACATTATTTCTAATCATTTTGTGCCACTTTTTTCAAACGTTTTCGTCCAGTTTCAGTTTGTAGGTCATTTTTTCTATTTCATACACTTTAATCTGGTTTTTCATTCTCTTGTGTATGCTGTGTTGTAGAGTCAATGTCCAGTCATAAATTTCTTTGCTCCAACCAAAAGAATATTTAACAGCTGTCTCAGTCTTCATGGATACTCTCAGTGATGCAGTATTAGGGTTCTTTTTCAAGTACAGCTCCAAAACATTATGTATAAAAAGACAGACTTCAGTCCAGAAGATCATCACGGGACAATTAAAAAAAAAAAGTAGCAAATTGTTTCATGTTTGAACAAACTATACATTTAAATGTCTGAGTTATGAAATCATAACAAAACAAACTCAAGTTTTTGATTGGGAAACGATTAACTAACTAACTTACTAACCCTAATTTTCCACAAGAGGCTAATGAGACTGACATTCTACAAACTTCCTCTGTGGTAAATCTGTTCCACTGTTAAATGTCAAATCCTGTCAACCACAGAAAATTAGACTATTGCAGTGGAAACAAGTTGTGCTGTGAAAAACAACTTTTCCATTTAAAGTGAAAGCATTTTTTCCCCCATCAACCTGCAGACGACATTGTGGTGTTTCACTTTTAAACAGAAGCAAAGATTTTGATACTGTGTGCACAAGATAAAACAGTTTTAAGTTTGAAATAATAAAATGGTTCAAAGACTTTAAAATGAGTGTTGTTTACGCAAGAAGAAACCAGAACGACATTGCACTGAACTTGACTTTGCTTTACCTGAAAAAGATGAGAAACACTAAGAAGCAGATGAGAAAAAGTAAATCTGAGAGAGTTACAATTTCCACATTTCTGAGCAGAAAGAACCCTTGGTCCAAGTTTAGGTTTCTGTGTTTGTGAATGCAACTGTAATAGTCTACAGTGGCCCCTTCACTATTTGCACTTTATTGTTATAGACTTAATTTTAAATGCATAATTGTCTTTTGTGTCCATCAAGATGCATTCAATAACCCATGGTTAGTGAAAACATTTTTAGAAATGTAAGCTCCCACAATTCACGTCAGGGAAAGAGCCTTGAAAAATGAGATAAACTGCCCAAATCCAGGTGTGCAAAGGTTGTAGACTTACCCAAGGAGACTCAAAGCTGTGATTGCTGCCAAAGGGGCTACTACAAAGTAGTAAATTAAGGGTCATAATATTTCTATGAATGAGAGGTGAATACATTTGGAAAGTCTTCAGACCCTTTTAATTTTTTCATATTGTGTTATGTTGCAGGCTTATGCTAAAATAAAATCAAAATATTTTTTCCCTCACAAACCTACACTCATTAAAACCATAATGACAAAATGAAAACAGATTTTTTTTTTTTTAAATGTGTGCAAATTTATTAAAAAGGAAGGACTGAAATATCATATTGACATAAGTATTGCTATGATACTTGAAATGTATCTCAGATGAGATGTTTCTACACCTTTATTGAGTGCACCTGTGGTCAATTCAGCCGATTGGATCTAATTTGTCTATGACCTGTCTATATAAGGACTTACATTGACAATGCACATCAGCAAAACCCAAGCCATGAGGAGGAAGGTACTGCCTGCAGAGCTCAGAGACAGGATTGTGGCAGGCTAGAAAAATCTGCTGCATTGAAAAAGCACAGTGACCTCCATAATTCATAAATGAAAGAAGTTTGGAACAACCAGGACTCTACCTAGAGCTGGTCACCTGGCCACACTAAGCAATCGGGGAAGAAGGGCCTTGGTAAAAGAAGTGACCAAGAACCCGAAGATCACTCTGACTGAGCTCCGGGGACCCTGTGTGGAGATGGGAGGAGTCCAGAAGGACTTTGGACTTTGGACCACTATGGGGTATCAAGTGTAGATTTGAGGGATTTTTTTTTTATTCTTTTTTTTTAATTTTGGCATAACTTCAGTCAACTTGTTGACTGCAACATAACAAAACTGAAGGGGTCTGAAGACTTTCTGAATGAACTGTAAATGGCTCCACAGGTCACTCTGTGGCCTGATAACCAAGTGATTGAATCAGCATTTTGTTTCACTCCATCCATTCATCGATTTAAATCACATCAATCTCATTTAACCCAACAAAAACGCCCATTACCACAACAGCAAGATAACAATGAATAATCACAATAGATTCTGTCACTAATAAATCTTTTTTTTTTTATTAACTGTGTATCCAAGTGCTGCTTTTTGATCGTAATTAGTCAGTGCTGTAAATAAATATTTCTCAAGTTCTAATCAGGTCTATTTTTACTTCACATTAAAAAACAAAACAGTACAGTGGATGACTTGCTTGTAAAGCATCACAGCAATAACTACAGTTCTTTCTATAAATTCATTATTTGTATGTGAATAGTTCTACGTTATTTTGATTGTTTTCCATCATTAGCCAATGTGTTTTTATGCATTTGTATGTGTGATTCCATTTGTATGTGAAGTAAATGTTTCATCCATTCACTCTATCACTGGTTTTCTGAAGTTTTTTCCAGCAAAATGAGCCTTGTCTCCCAAATCCTCTTCAATTCTACAGTAGAGAAAATATTCAAAGTTAGTTTCCTCTCACAAATTAGTTTTACAACAAGTAGGTATTTTCCTGTATGTATTTAATTATGTAACTGGTTTAATTTAAAACCCTGACTGCGGTGTGATTGAAGTTCAAAGATATGAGCCAAGTACAGACACAATGCTGATTAAAAGATATGGAAATGATACAAAGTGAGATTAATGAACTGACTAAAAACAGAGGAAATAATATGTTTAAGTAGCTCTAGTTTAGCACAACAGGTATGGGTAGTGTTTTATTTCACAAAATAAACAATACTACAAGCAAAGTTGCATTATATAGTTTTTAAAATGACACAAATGTGATAAAATTCCTTAGTTGGTGAAAGAATGACTTACCTAAGAATCTGGTTGTATTTGGCCAAACGCTCAGAGCGACAAGGTGCCCCAGTCTTGATCTGAAAAGATTGTATACCATGACCAAAGGTGTTCAAAGTCTCCATTAATCTTTATCAAGTCATTTTAATATTGATGTCACAAACATAATGTTGCATTTGAGCTATTTCTGTTGCATGTCTTTAATTCAGAGTCTTAGTTAATCAAAAGGATGCACGGGTTGTTGCCATTTTAGATACACTGAGCTAAAAGTAATGCATTCCTGCAATAAATTCTATCTTTATGTGGGCAGGATAATAAATACACCAGCACCACAAACCAAAGCCTCCAAAATGACCACAACAAAAACTGAACATTATAACCCTTCGCGAAGGCAGGATTAATCACAATCTTAGGCATAAAGTGCAATTTATTATGTTCTCAAAAGACACACTCATTGAATAAACATTTCAATTATCTCAATTTACCTGTCCAGTGCACAAACCGACCACCAAATCTGCAATGAAGGTGTCCTCAGTTTCACCGGAGCGATGGCTGACCATCACCCCCCAGCCATTCTCCTGCGCCATCTTACACCTGTGAGGAGGAGGAGGGAGGAGAGAGGAGATTTTGCTGACAGGTCATCAACTTCTAGATAATCAGATAATCTTGATAATCTGAGTAAACGGCTGTTTCATGTCACTTCATTCATTCAGTCTGACACTGAGTTCATGTTTGCCAACTTCTAGTTGAAAGGAAAGGTTATTTTGCTTTGCTCGTCACATTCTGGCCATTTTTGTGTCACTAAAATGGACACAATCCAGGGGTGGGTGGCAATTCAGAAATCACAAAGCAAGCATCTAATATTCAACTGACCTACATACATATAACTGTTGTAAGTTTAAAATGTTGACTTACGCTCTCATAGACTCAGTAACTGAGCCAATCTGATTGACTTTCAGCAGCAGACAGTTGCAGGCTTTCTCCTCCACAGCCTTGCTGATGCGATTGGGGTTGGTCACTGTCAGATCGTCTCCAACAATCTGGATGTCTGTGCTGCCTGTGAAGTTGGTCCAGGCCGCCCAGTCGTCCTGGTCAAACGGATCCTCGATGGAAACCACTGTAAGAGAAAATATGCAGACATTCCTCGTTGAACTGTTAAAACCATCAATATGATCAGTATGACTTAAACTGAAACATCAATGATTGCCTGTTTCCATCAAAGGATCAGTCAAAACCTAAAAAGGCAGCTGCTTAACAAACCTCTGACGGTTCTAATCAAAAACATGTAAAATAAAAATTCTAGTTTATTTTGGGTAGTTTAAGGCATCATTTCTGTCAGTTATGACAGGCAATGTCAAAGGGTCAATTCCCATCCATGGACCTTTGCAGCATGTCATACCTCACTCTCTTCATGTGTTGCATACAAAAAGTCAAATTTTGCATTCACCTGCAGATATTGAACAAACATTGTTCACATATTCTTAAAATCAGGCAGTTACACCTCCATCTTGTGATTTTTTTTTTTTTGTACGAACAAAGTTTTGTTGTGATGAATAGTCATTTCAATTTAAGCTGGTGGAATTCATAACTGTTGACAGAAGTCATTATGAGTCAAAGGACACATTTTTGTAAACATTTCGTTAAGTGCTTCAGATTATTTCTTTGCTTCAAAAGTTAGATGACTTTCAACCTTTTCTTTCCTTCAAATGTTTTTCTTTAACTTTTCTTTCATATCCATTTACAGCACATAGCTGGATACTGCTATTTTTTTTTGTTGCCATTTTTGCCTTTATTTTGATAGTCAACAGTGAGGAGGCGAACTGGAAATGGGGGGGGGAAGAGAGAGAGAGAGAGAGAGAGAGAGAGAGAGAGAGAGAGAGAGAGAGAGAGAGAAGGATTATGACATGCAACCAAGATCCACAAATGGAATCAAACTGTGGATGTTGCAGTTATATAACATGCGCTGAAACCATTCAACCACCACAGGATCCGAATTATTGTTGCATTGATGTTTGATGGTGTAAACAAGTGTTGACCAAAGCAGATAATCAATTTGATTGGTCCTCTTAGAGGATGAACAGATTAAAATTACTGCACAGCAGGCTCCCTTACTTTCGAGAGACTGTGATGGTGCAGACATTATAACTACAATGTGTGTCCTGCTCTCCTCGTGCTAAATAATGTATAAAAAGAGAAAGTGCCAGAACGTTACCTGGATAATCCTTCACAAAGCTCTTGTAGAGATCAGCCAGCTCGTCAGGTGTGATGTAACGGCTTGGGTCATCAGGAGACTTGAAGTCCAAGTCATATTTTCCCTCCCTGTAGAATTCAGATGCTGCCACATCCATGCCAATCACAACCTCATCTGTGTATCCTGCTTTGGCAATGGCCTCCTTTATTAACTCCAGTGCTGTAGGGTGAAACAATAAATATGAAAATGATCAGAGTATTACTTATCATGTATGTTATAAAACATGGAGCACCACAGAAAACAATCTACTACAGGTACATGGATGATGATGATGATGATGATGATGATGATGATGATGATGATGATGATGATGTAATACAACCCAATTCAACAGTCCAGTGACAGATGGTACTTTTGTACCACATACATTTTAACTGTTGTATAAGAAAAGTGTTGATTCAACTCCATTGTAATTTGTGAGGCTGTAATTTGTGGTGGTGCTTTAAATTGCATTTTGTTCCACCATGCATGTAAATGAGATCTACAAAACATCCTTTTAACATAGTACAGTCCAATACAACCCCACAACAGTCTCAAAACGTATCACAGAAAGGAGTCTATGCACAACCAAACCCTCAACATAAGTCATACGTAAGGTTGTATCTACTGCAAAGCTACCGTACTGCGTTATGCAATAAGCATTGTAATATCACTCTGGGCAGAAATGTGTTTTGAAAGGAACCTGAAAACTGGGCTAATCTAGCAGTTGTAAGCAAAAATCAGCTGTAATGTTTACCTTCCTGGTTTTCCAGGATGTTTGGAGCAAAACCACCTTCATCGCCCACATTGGTGGCATCCTGTCCATATTTCTTCTTGATGACATTTTTGAGATTGTGGTAGACCTCGGCTCCGATGCGCATGGCCTCTTTGAAGGTGCTAGCACCAATGGGCAGGATCATAAACTCCTGCATGGCGAGCTTGTTGCCTGCATGAGAGCCACCATTGATCACATTGAAGGCCTGGTGGAGGTGGAGAGGGGAGAAATGAGAGCTGCCTGTGACCTCACAATAAACTGGCAGGTGAACTGAATAATGATATAGAATATGGAGAAGAAAAAAAAAGGAAATTTATGCGTTTCATTTGGTGCAGAGATCCTCACCGGCACAGGCAAGATGACCTCGGGGTTTCCTGCAAGGTCAGCAATGTGACGATAGAGGGGGACTTCTTTCTCTGCTGCACCAGCCTTGCAAACAGCCAGAGACACACCCAGGATGGCATTCGCTCCAAACTTGGCTGTTTTAAGTGCAGAAAATATCTAATTTACTTAAATTTACTGATTTACAGAAACCTCTTGGATTCAGCAAGAGAGCCACGCCAATGCTGCATTCACACAATAGATAGATAGATAGATAGAAAGATAGATAGATAATTTATTTATCCCCTAGGGGAAATTCATGAATGAATTCATGTCATCAGAATGGGAAGAACAGGAAGACTTCCCATTATTCTGACTTGAGGGTGTTCACACATAATTCAAAAATGGTTACCCTTGCTGTCAGCCTTGTACTCACATAATTTAAATAGACTGAATTAGCTACTTTTGTGGTGTTACATATTGTATTTATGGTAGTTAACATGTGAAATCAGATCAAATCAATCCACTTTATTTGACAGTGAAGTTCTATTCATCTCCTTTCTATTTTATGTTTAGCTCTTTTATGATTAGCTGATTCTATTCTATTAGTGTTAATGCTGGATTTTATTTAGTTATTACTTTTCACCAAGTGGGAAATACAACTACTGTTGGAAATTCCCAATATCTCTGACTCAGAGCATCACCAGCAACATGTCACTGTTCAGATATTTAAAGAAGTCTGGACTGCTCTGTATATAGTTGTCACAGTCTAAGAAGCACAACTCTATGATTGTCACTTACATTTGTTCTCTGTGCCATCCATGTCAATCATCATCTGGTCAATTTTCTCTTGCTCAACCACGGATACATCCTGATGAGATGAGGGAAAACAAGTTCGGAATTATAAACATTAACAAAAATTAAGAACACTTTCTAAAACTCCATTACTACAAAATCTGGAAAGTAAAAACAAACGGAGTGTGAAGATAATGTCCTTACTTGGCCAACAAGTGCAGGTGCAATAGTTGAATTTATGTGATCTACAGCCTGTGAGACTCCTGTGACAGACACAATATTATGATTATTCCTGCAGATTTGGCAAAGCTAATTTCAAAGCCATATATGTATAAACACATGCAAGTCTTCATGCTTAAATACATACATCGAACCATGCAACAGTATAGATGATTTTTTTTTTTTTTACATTGCTCTTGTTTATACTATTTTATTTGCAATGCTGGAGTGAGAGAGCATGCTTTTACACACAATTCACCATGCCCATCACATCTGGTCAATTCCCAAAAGCATTCAGTGATCAGTTGTTATGACTGTAATTAAATGGCAGTGTAATTAATTGCTGTAGTGTCAAACGGACAAATTTCAGTTTTTAATTAAGGACAGGCAATGGAAACTCACTAACCCTTTCACATCTGGAGGAAGAGAGAGAGAATACAAAGTAAAGATGACACAGGGAAAGATATAGTATTTTTCTTTTAAATTGAAGTGGGCTTCAGTCTGTAAGTAATAATAATAATTTTATTTATTTATATAGCACTTTTCTTAACAAAGCTCTTCAAGGAATATATATTTACCACCACATTTTACCACTAAATAATTATATTTAGTGGTAAAATATGATGAAAATGGAAACCACACCATTATTAAAAGAAAGAAAAATTATGTACAAACCTTTCCCAAGGTAGCGAGACTTGTCATTGTCCCGGAGCTCCAAGGCTTCGTAGATTCCAGTAGATGCTCCACTTGGCACAGCAGCCCTAAACAAGCCTGCGAAATGTTCATGAAAGAAGACAAAGGAATTACTAAATTAAATTAAAAACATTAATCAAAACGCTGTAAAACAATTAAATGACCATACCTTTAGCATATTAGCTGGTGAAATTTATTATTGAGGAACAAGGGCAATAAATTCAAAAATTCACGACTTTAAGTACCCTACATTGTCACAAATTTTAGAGTAATACAGTACATTTAGACCTACCTTTGTCAGTGTAAAGGTCAACCTCCACTGTGGGGTTTCCACGAGAATCAAAGATCTCTCGGGCGTGGATCTTGACAATAGACATGGTGCAGGACCTTGAGATGAGACTGAAAAGTTAAAGTCGTTACTATCTGGGGTTTCCTCTGGACAAACATGCACTGTAGTCTGTGTCAAGTATGACAAAAAAATAATTCATGTACAAACTCAAAGTTATTTAAAAATCAACTTCTATATTACTGAAATACATCTGGTGTCTACCTCTTTTACTCTCCTTCGTCCTTGGAGCTTACTCACAAAAATATCCTGACCTAGCTGCAAGCTTAGAAGTGCTAACAGGCATGCTACCATCCTAATTGGCTTAGGCTCCTCATCTGATTAATCACATGGTAGTATGGATGCAGAATTTACTGCATCTGTTAAAGCAAAATTAAGCTTGAAGTTACAGCTAGCTTGTGTTGCTGCTGCAAAATGTATATAAATCTAAGTATTAGCACAGACTCATGACACTACAAAATTTCTGCCATAAAAAAGTCATTCTGCCATTAACCACATGACATGATATCCCCAATAATCCCTCCCCCTTTTGCTTGCCAGATAAACAAGTAGACTAACTATCTAACACATTGACTCTTCCTGCAGACTGGGTTGCACATTGGAAAAAAGGACATTAAGGATACAGCGATCCTGTTGACAGTGCCAAAATGAATGAACACTAGATTAAAGGCGAGACTGATGCAGACACACCCAATCTAACTCACTGGCAAAGCAGATTCACTCCATGAAATCCAGCATGTAAAAGCATCCAACCAATAACTGTACATTTACTCAGTGGAAACCATTATAATAATAATAATAATAATAATAATAATAATAATAGGAACTTTTACTCTTGTGATTTTCACGGATCCTTGCAGAACTCTCAGTGCAGGCTTATCTTAATAAAAAAATGTTTTTAAATTCATAACAAATACATGTTTGGTTCATTTATCCAGCCATGTGACACAAGGCAGACTTGAATCAAATCTACAATGACTGACAATTTTGTTGTAGGAATTATTGCGAGGAATTGGCCTTGAACTAAAACCTTTGGACCACCTGGGGTTACTGATAGGCCTGGCCTGGAGTGAGGATGAAATTAGATCAGTTGATTGTGTACAAATTAAGTATATAGTATATATTAGAAGAGGGTAAGGGAAATACCGGTCACATTGACTGTTTGTTTGTAAAATCACTGCATCTCATTAGGAATCTGACGAGTTTTCACTCTTGCAAAGCGTTGCTGATTTGGGATTAGGCTGTGATCAATCATTGCATAAGTTTAACATATTGAAAATATGACTATCTAACCAAATAAAATACGTAAGTCGTTAAACATTAAAGCAGTATGAGTATAGAGAGTATGAACCTCTCCAAACAGTCAATGCTCCAAACACAACGTTTACGACTGCAGCGTGAGCATGAACTGGTTTGGTTTAGCTAGCTAGCTAACTAAGATGAACCCAGAAAAGACGTTACACTAAAACAAGAACAAAAGCCTGTTGACAGACAGCAACCACAAATAATTTACATATATTAATGAGAACAACGGTGGAGAAAGTACAAATAAGTGACTGTACCTAGCTGTTAACCGCAGGAGGTAATATGGAGTTAAAGGAGTCCTTCTTCTTCTGATGTTATTACTTGGCGGTGGGGAACGGGCTTTTAAGTGAATTACCGCCACCTCGTGAAAGAAGAGTTTCTTCTTCTACTTACATTTATCCGTCATGTTAGAGGCCTTGTATCCGCGTTGCTCTTCTCATAGTTTTTAATCTGAACTACACGAGATGAACACGAACACTACACAGAAAAGCTGTGGCCTGGTGTTTTTATGAGATGAACTAAATACTTGCATAATGGAGCATTTTGCAACTTTTGTTTTGAAAAGTGTGATATGAATAGGCCCACACCTTTACTTACGTACTCGTGTATGTAGAATTCCTACTGTCACACTCATTTCCTTTCATTTCCCAGTTTTGGCTGCTGTCCATCGTTTACAGAACATAAATCATAATCTGCATTATCTCTGCATCGCCCCAGGAGCTAATAATGCTGGCTTGCTTTCACACTCTTCCCTCCTTTTACACTCTCTGAACTGGTTGTCTCTCATGAGAATAGAGTCATAAACATCTCATCATGACAACCGCATATTGATGATTTTCGCATCTCCTTTCCACATTGCTGATGTAAAACATATTAATGGCTAAAAAAAAAATGAACCTGTTGTCCCTGTTTTAACAGATGATGAAGTAGGGAAGACATAGTTCTGGTGTGTTTTCCTGAGACAATCAAAATAAATTTCAATCAAGAGCACATGACTTATTGCACATACTTTATGATATACTTTGATGTACTTTGTTTTGTAAAGATTTGCCATTTATATCACAGTATTATGATACAGTGTCCCACCATAGTGATATTTTTTGTCTGGGACCATTGTGTGTGTCTCTCTATGGTTATTTTGTGTCATTTTGTGTTTTTAACAGAGTTCTGTGACTTTCAAAGAAGAAATATGAAACTTCAAACAGAGGCACAGGTCCAGGGGGCAACCGACCTCTCCGGCCCTGGGCCTGTGCCTGGTAGGCAACCTGTCCATGGTTATAGGGTAATAGCAAGTCATTCTAGCTACTTTTACCTAATAAACCGGCAAATGAGTGTAATTGACTTACCATACTAAAGCACGCATGGTGATTCTGTCCAGCAGAGGGCAGCCGTGTGTTGCACGAGTCCTACAACCTGCAGAGGAAATGAGCGGCAACCACAGAAGAAGAAACTACCCATGAATTGAATTAATGTGCTACACTGAAACATCACTGACTTTTTATTTAAAACGATCTATAAATAGACGACTGAAGTTAACTGTTTGGAGCGACAATGTCAGGAATACCCCCAGACACATGGCAGCCGCCCACAGTGGCTTTTGAGACGACGTGAGTTTTTGAGTTTTTATTAAAAGCGCTGAATGCTAACTCAGCTAGCTCTCAGTAACGTGAAGTCAGTTATGTGGTTGGTGGTGTTAACTTGGTGCAGGGCTTGTTAGGTTTATTATGTTGATACCAGGATTTCTTCCAGTGCGAAAGAAAGCTGCAGATTTTGATACTTTGCCTTGGTTTTCATAATGCTGGTTTTGTGTGTATCGTTTCATTTAGCCACACGAAGTCTCAGATCACTTCACCTGGAATATTTTAGCTAAAAACTAGAATAACATCTGCTTAAAGAGGCTTGACAGTAACACTGACTGTGTATTGCAGGATGGGGACGGTGGTGGTGGAGCTGTACTGGAGACATGCACCAAAGACCTGCAAAAACTTTGCAGAGCTGGCCCGAAGAGGCTACTACAACAACACAAAGTTTCACAGAATAATCAAAGACTTCATGGTGCAGGGTGGAGATCCTACGGGGACAGGTGGGTTCATCATGTGCACTGATATAGCCAAAAGTATGTGGTCACGTGCTTTTGTGTTCTTTTAGTCAGGCCCTTTGTTTTACAGATCCTTAAATTCCTTTCATTTCCCGGTAAGTTTACTGGAGATATTTTTTTATGTGACAGATTCTAGGTTAAATAGTTGCCCACAGGCAGCATGAAGTTTAAGAAATATGGAGAATAAAGATTCCAATTACAAAATGTTGAATGAAACTCATACATTGTCTCTATTTTCCATATAGTAAAAGTAAATAAAAGTAAAGTAGCTTCCAGGCTGTGCTGCAGTGCAGTCGTGTTTTCCTCTGCTTTCTGCCTTCTATATGCTTTGCGCTTGCATTATGTAATTTCCTATAGTCTACCTTTCCAAAGAGAGCTGTTTGCTTCCAGGAGACAGAAAAGTTTCAGTCAGACCAGCAGAAGACAACATTATGGCAAAATCTGCAAAGTCAGTAAGCTGCTCAGGCTGTGAACGACTTATTGAGAGAATAACGGAGCTCAAGAGGAAGATTGAAATGCTCCATTACATACTATGGTAATGGACAGATAGATTTTTATTCATGGTCACTCTCCCCTGGATATGTCCTAATACCACTGGACTAGCTGAGGAGGCTCCCAGCCGGCAAATCCAGGAGGACGTCAAATAGGAGAACACCTATGCTCACTCCACCACCCGAACTGTCGGTAAACAACAAGTATGATCCTCTGAATAATACTCGTTAGTATTGTTCAGAGGATCATACCTGTTGTTGCTGAACCCAGAGAAGCTAATAACACCAGCATTAAGGATAAACAAAATCCGAGAAATAGCCCCAAAATCAATGCTAAGCCATATGTCAAGAGTAACGTGTCTAATCATGTTGAACACAGGGAATCTTAAAGAAAACTCAAGAAAAGGCCCCAAAACCACTGCTAGGCCAAGGGCCAGAAGAATTGCTGTGAACTTTACACCTGAGCCAGACACAAGTTTGATTGGGGACTCATTAACTAAGCATGTAAAAATAGCAAGGACTGAAAATCTAACCATGACTGACACATCTGTCAGGGAGCTAACAGAGATGTTACCAGCTATCCTCTCTACACACCCAAACATTATGAACATTGTTGTCCAGACTGGGTCCTTTGACATTCTGCGAGGGAAAACTGGCTCTGAGATCCTGAAAAAAGACTTTTCCCTATTACAGGAAAACCTTGAATGACTGTGAATCTCAGCCACAACATGTTTACATTCCTAGTCCAATTCCAACTCTTGGGAACGGAATTGAATTCTTCAGCAGACTCCTTGACCTGAATACATGGCTGAAATCAGCTTGCTTCAACCGTGAGATAAAGTTTATTGAGAATTTCAATATCTTCTCGAACTTTAAAGACCGCTTTAAACCAGACAAGGTTCACCCAAACATCACTGGATCCAGGCTACCAGGAGCCAACCTACGTCATGCCCTTGGAATACCATACACAAACAAGAACGTCCAGATAAGCACGAACGACAGCGCGCACAGACAGACAAACTTCTTTGAGCGTAACTGGGATTTTAAACTGCCGGTGGCATGGTAAAACTCAACGTAGCAATCACAGACTCTCCGGAATAATCTTAAATTTGTCAATACTGAGCCAAAACCAGTGTCCCTTCCTGTCACAGATCCCCAACAGCTTTTGAATGTCAAATCATCTGCTAACAACAACTCCTTCTTAGTTAATGATCTGATAACTGAAAAGAAGTTGAACTGTATGTTTTTAGTTGAGACCTGGCTAAACAGCACTACTGGTGTAGCAATACTGATAGAGACTTGTCCTCCAAACTAAAAGTTCTACCAGTCAGACATATCAGGAAAGGAGGGATTGCAGCCATTTTCTCTTCGCAGTTTGTGCTTAATGACACTGACCTGGGTGAATTTACATCATTTTATTATCCCGCTCTTAAATTGAAAGCAGAATTATCAGTACTTATCATTACAGTACATCGGCCACCAGGAGATTCATCACTCTTTCTGCAGGAATTCTCAGAGGTGATCTTACTTGGTATCACTAGATATGATATAACTTCTTAGGGTTAGGGTTAGAGGACAACCCTTAGAGGACAAGTCTGATATCCGACTAGTCTGCCCAAAAACAAAAAGAGAAATGATTTTCAATAACCTGGGGAAGTTGACTCCATGGATTAAATCTGAGGTTACAAGTCTTGCTGTATCTTGGATTCAGATCTAAACTTCCCACGTCAACAAGGTGACGACACCTTAGAAACATAACTAAAGTACAGCCATTTATAAACCAAAAAGATGCTGAAAGATTGAGTCTTGCCATTTCAAGCTGACTTGATCACTGCAATTCAGTTTTTACGGGGCTCCCAAAAAAAAAATCACTGAGAGACTTCAGC
This sequence comes from Seriola lalandi dorsalis, assembly GCF_002814215.2. Lineage (NCBI taxonomy): Eukaryota > Metazoa > Chordata > Actinopteri > Carangiformes > Carangidae > Seriola > Seriola lalandi. Next base: position 1,356,767 of record NW_019525075.1, read on the forward strand.
TCATTGAAAACTCTGCAGCTCGGCTATTAACCAGAACCAAGAGGAGAGATCACATTAGTCCAGTTTTAGCTGCTCTGCACTGGCTTCCTGTTACATTAGAATGGATTTCAAGGTCCTCCTCCTCATATACAAAGGCCTTAATGGGCAAGGACCAAGCTACATTGCTAATTCCCTGATTAACTATTTAACTACCTCCGAGAACACCGAGGTCATCTACTGCTGCTTTATTGAAGGTTCCCAGCAACAGCCGTAGGAAAACTGGGGATGCAGCAATCGTCAATTATGGCCCAAAGCTATGGAACACACTACATGTAGATATTAGAGATATCAGCTCACTAAGTATTTTTAAAAGAAAGCTCTAATCCTATTTAATGAATTATTATTCTATTCATTATTTTATCTCATTTTACGTTAATGTTTTTCATTTTAGATCAATGCTTTTAACAATGTTATTCATTTTGTCTTTTCTTTTCATGTGAAGCACTTGGTGCATGTGATTTCATTGTTGTAAAGCACTTTGTGCTACACACCTTGTATGAAAGGTGTTATACAAATAGGTTAAAAAGTTATTATTATTATATAATTAGCACCAAATTACTTGTTCAACTTACATAATTATGTTTACAGTTCCATGAATTAAATTAGAACTGGAAAATATCATGTTAACAACATGCAGTGATATTTTAGACAAAGGTGTACTTCCAACTTTGTGGCACCAGTTTAGGGTTTCCTATTTCAAAACGACAGTGGCCCTACACACAAAACTAGGTCTGTAAAGAAATGGTTTTGGTGCTGAAGAACTTAGCTGCACAAAGTCTTGACACAGTCCCATCAAACCCCTTTAGGATGAACTGTAACTGCAACCAGGTGCGAGCCAGGCGCCAAAATCTTGTAGAAAGCCTTACGGGAGGAGTGGAGGCTATAATGAGGATCATTGATGATCTGATTCCTTTCTTAGTCATATCTGACTTTAAACTGAATATTTTGGGGTTTTGGTTTGTTGACTGAATAAAACAAGCATCATCTTCAATACATCATCTTGGGCTTTGGAAAATAATGTCAGCCATTTGTCACTATTTCCTGACATTTTATTGACAGGACAAAGAAATATCTTAATCGTGACAATAATTAATCCACAGATTAATCTATAATGAAAATAACTGTTAGATGCAGCCCTAGTGACTTGTCTTGTTCACTTTCCTTGATTGAGAGTAAATCTTGAGTTTTGTGATCTTTGTTTTCCTAACAGGTCGTGGCGGTGCCTCCATATTTGGTAAACAGTTTGAAGATGAACTGAACCCAGAACTCAAATTCACAGGTAATCACAGTGGAAAAATCACAGTTAAACAGAAGGTGGCAGATGTGGAGGAGAAGAATATACTGTAGGTTGGGTAAATAAAGAAAAAGGCTCTTTCTTAGCTCTTTGTTGTGGTTTTCTTGAAATCTGAATAAAATCGACCAACATAGTGTTACTGATGCCCAACTCTTAATATGTATGTGATGCTTGAATAGCGATAGCAAGTCAGAATTTTCACTTCTGTTATTTCATCTGTGTCTGTTAGGTGCTGGAATTCTGGCCATGGCCAATGCAGGACCAGACACCAATGGAAGCCAGTTCTTCCTCACTCTCGGACCCACCCAATGGTTGGATGGAAAGCACAGTATTTTTGGAAGAGTTTACCAGGGGATGGGAGTGCTGAACCGGATCGGGATGGTGGAGACAAACGGTCAAGATCGTGCAGTTGATGATATCAAAATTGTCAGAGCTACTGTGCCCAATTAAGAAAATGTTGTTTTTTTTTTGTTTTTTTTTTTAAATATATGTCTGTTGAATTTCTAAAAATGAAGAATTGGTATTTTTTCCATGAAAGTGACCCAGCTAACCTATGGAAATTGTTGATGGATGAAAGTAATGCACTTATTCTAATGAAGTGGTTTGAACACTGTAATTTCAAAGAAATGAAAATATTCAAGTGGAATGAAGAGTCACAGTTTTTGTTATTTGGTAGTATAAAGTTGTAGGTCTATTACTGAAAATACTGTCAAAAGTCAAAGGGTAGTCTAAAGTTTATTGGTTGTTTGTTAAGGGTGACATTTTTTATTTTCACTTAAATTCTAAATGAATAAGATAGGTTGTGAAAACAGTTAAAGAAAGAGAACAATTGCTGCACAGATACAGTGGCTTTAGAAGGTATTTAGATCATTTGTTGAACACTTGACTGTGTGAGATTTAAAATTTAGTTACAGATTTAAAATATGGAATAAATTACAACCAGCTTATCAGAATCTGAGTACTCCGTAGTGGTGGAGGACACAATCAGATCCTTTGTTTTAATAAAAGTAGCAATAAAACAACTTAAAAATACAGCACATTGATAAGAAAAATGAACTCAAGGTATAAGTATTCATACTGATAGCATATATTACAATATACAAACGTTAATACTGATGATAATCAGTACACAAGTGCTTCTGTCTTCATACTGTTATTTAAATGATACCATGTGTAAAGAGGCCTCTTTTGGAGCAAAAGATGCAAAAGATTTTTGCAGGAGACCCCCAGACTAGTCTAGGACCTCTGATTCTCAGCAGTTATTCAAACCTGACAATCATTTATTGATCACTTGTCCACAAACTGGTTCACTCCCTTCTTCACATGCATACACAATGACAATGCACAACCCATATTGCCCCAGAATGTATTTTATTATATAAATTTCAAGTCATATAGAAAGACAAAAATTATATAAAAAAACCTTTTCAGTATATTAATACAATAAAATACTATGTACCTAGGAAGGTAAAAGTAATGTTTAAGGCACTATGGGATTCGTATTATAAATTCAAGCAGCAAGTAGCTTAACACTTATTTTGACAGCCTGAGGATGTGAATTTATTTGGCTTAATATATTCCTCTATATCTTAAAAAAAAAAAAAAAAAGAGTATATTAGGTAAAATACACACTGAATGTATTAAATATAACAAAAGTAAAAGCATAATCATTTTTTAATTTTTCTTCATGAGTCAATGGCAGTCAAAAAAAAATGTTGGAAATAAAATCAGCTTTTGAAAAGACCACACCAGTGTAACGGTTGTTTTAGTTTGAGTTCACATCACTACAATAGGAAGAGCAACTTTTGAATGATGATCATGCTGATGCTGTAATACCAGGAGCTTTGGAGAGATTCACCGATGGAATCACATGAATGACTCAGTCTGATATAATAAGGCTGCTACCCAGGCCTGTTCAGTTAGAGAAACAGGAGACCGCGGAGGACAAAGGGGAGGAATGAGGGTAAGACCGCCGGAGGTAGCAGGGGTGAACAGCAATTATGAGTCTGAACTGAATGCTGTGTTGGAAATATGCAGAAGAGGTCACTGAGGTCACAGGCAGCATTGTTGAAGCCTACCTGTCATTTTTTTCCCTAAAATTAAACAGTTTCATTTCAAGGTTTACAGAGCTTCTGGTTGTATATGATAAAACTATTTCTTTAAAAAAAAAAAACAGTTAAACATTTTGGCAAATACCCTTGTCTTTTGCTTAGATCTGTCTGAAGGAAACAAAATCCATCTACCAGCACCTAAAAAACCCAAGTGTAAAAATAACATGTGTTTCCTATGTGTGCTGAACTATTCCTTCACTGGAAGTGGTAACAAAGGCAGAGTTTGTTACCTTTGGTCATAGCTAGGCTAGCTGTATCCACTTGTTTACTACAGCCTTTATGCTAAGCTAAGCTAACCAAGGCTGACTTCAGCTACATACTGTATTTACCTTATAGACATAAGAGATTTGATTTGAATGATTCAAGTATGCCTTTAAAGCTACTACACAAATACACAATGTTCTGCCAAAATTAGACGATAGTGGTTACTTCATGTGTCTCTGCAAGTTCATTTTAATAGCATACTACACGAACAGTGGCTATCTACTCCACTACCTGTAATGCCCTGCCAGTTGTTGGCAATAATGTAAAAGTTTCACCAGTCTTCTGGTGAATAGGATATAACATACAAAAACATTGTAGACCTTTAGATTTGGAGATATTTGAGATGTGGATTGTAGAAAAGAGCTTGTAAATCAATATAGTATTTTGTATATTCAGTATCTGCAACAATTTCAAATATAATTCAATGAAAAAAACAGACATTAGACAAAAAAACAAAACAAAAACAAAACAACAACAACTTTATATTAGATATTTGATAGACATTTGATATGTACTGTATTCAGATAAGTAACCTCACATTTAAACAAATATTGGTATATGAATACTAACCACCATATATATAGAAAACAACCTGCCCTACATATTTTTAAAATAAAAAAAGAAAAGTTATTTTTAAAGGATTAGCATTTCATTGAATATTGCCATGTTTTCCACCATGACGGACATGCAATATAGCACTGATGCTGGCCATTTCCTTTGCCATCACTGGAAGGTCATCTGCAGGCTGGGAGCTTTTCTTGAGGCGCTACAGAAAGTTATTAATGTTGTCATTATGTCAGTATATCACCTGCAGCAGCACAGTATGCACAGGCAACAAAAATAGGTTCGAGTGAAGTTAATCAATTTAAATCTTTGAGTTAAAATAATCATAAGTCACCACTGACCTGCCAGAGAGTCCCTTTTCCTTTGGCCAGTTTGCAGATCATGGTGACTGGAATCATAATTAGAGATGAGATGGCCAGAAACCAGCCGATCCAGTAAGCCCACCAAGGATACACATAGGAGTTGTTGAACCTCAGGGGGGTGTATCTCAAGATCAAAAATATAAATGTGCCCTATAAAATAAAATATATAAACATTGTAGGATTAAAATGAAAGATTATTAATATACAATAAATGTAATGTGTTCTGGACCGCTGAAGACACTTACGCTGCAAATAAGAGGGGTGGCATACAGCCAGCAGTACTTGATCAGTGAAAGAGGTTTGTACCCAATCATGTCCTCAATGTTGTCAGAGAAGCGTTCAGCGCCTAAGAGAAACACATTGCATGAGCTCGGTTCGATGCTCTATACATGCAGTACAGATTAATGCATCTGTTTTTTGGCAGCGAACAAATATTGACAAGCATCTTGCTTCTGCTCTCCAAATGCCTTTGTTCCACCCACTATGTGTGGGTTGTAAGTTTTTCCGTCATTAGTTTTGGCTAAACAATCTAGACATTATACTAACTGTCTAAAGCTAACCTTTTGCTAATCACTTGCATTCTAACTAACTGTTATTTTATTGTTAGGCTAACTGTTGTTCTTTTTTTACCTCTTGTGGATTTGTTTTTGTTTCCAATTACTGCATCGCACTTGTTGTGGGGACTCAGTGTTGTTCTTATGTTGATGATACCGAGTTTCTTCCTTGCATATTTTTCATTATAGATGCGATAGGTAAGCTGTTGGCCTAGTAATGCCACCATTTCAGTTTTTCCTCTCCATGTAAGCCGCACCCTCTGCCTCTCACCGGCAGGTACACACACACACACACACACACACACACACACACACACACACACACACCTGGAGACTATTGTCACATTAAGAGTTCATATATGTAGGATTATGTAGCACTTAGACCTCAAGATAGACGCATTTTGTCCCTTGCGGCTAGGGGAACAGGCGAGTCTCCTGGAAGGAATATTTTAAAGTGGATTTTGTTTTTATCCTTGACAAACACTCTTTAAAAAGACTTTTACCTTATTACTAGGTGCACTGTAAACAAACCGTTGCCCAGGCCTCACAGGCTAAGTAACCTGCTTTCAAGGTATGACTAGCGGTTTAACTTAATGCTGGGTAAAACATGGCATTAGGTGATTTTAACATTTTGTATATGTGATATATGGGAAGGCATTGGAAGTTGAAATCCTTCTTTACTCATCCAGTTGTACATGTAGGTATATATTGTCTGTGATGTATAATTGTGGTCTACATTATACTAGGACTTTCTAATCCTCAGAGGCATAGTTTTACCTCACTAGCCCAGTTTTCTTATTAGTTTACAAATTCATTGTAACAATACCTTACTGATTACCATCACTGCATTGGCCATGCTTTTTTCCATTAGTTTTCACAGTGTGACAATTTCCTGCTTCAAAAACCCTTGCGAATTATGTTTTCTGAGCTGGCACAAAGCAATTACTTTTTCTTTTTTTTCTAGTAGTCAGTGCTTTGTGGAATAAGGAACTAAGTATACATACTGACATCTTTTAGCATACTTAATTTAGCCACTTTTTCAGGGCAAGAGCACTTTATATTCAAACCCTTTAGAATTAATACATATAATGGAATTTGTTTATAGGCAAAGGTTGAACAGTTAGTGTAATGTCAATATAACATACTGTATATAGCTAAACCAAAGACAATTGTACCACTGGCAGCTGTATCTTACCATAAATCCATCCAATGACAACGGACTGGAGGATTGCCATCATTAGAAGAGTGGGACCACTGCATACATAGTGATCAAAGATTTGCAGAATGTATGCGCCAGCCTAAAATTAAAACAAGGCAATACATTGGTCTGGATATCAATCGCCTTTTAGTTTGTATAACGACTTAAACTGATTTAAGTCCTCAGGAGTTTAGATGGTGTGTTTTGGGTATTAAATGATCAGGCTGCAAATCACATGATGATGTTCTCAAAGCTCACCTCAGACACCAGTAACAGTCCAAATGTATAACAAATAGCACAGATGAACAATAGTATAAGCTCTCTGCGGTATCCTTTTCGGATCTGGGAAGGGTAGATATCCGTTAAAGCGGTCATGATGCTCTCCAGCCCAGCAAACTGGAGAGTTACAGAGAGACAAGTTAGTGTAAAGAATAACAACAAAAAAAGCATTGTGGAACATTTTCTGGAAGAAAAGAGGACGGCTGCAGCTGACCTGACCATCTATTCCTAACAAGATGATCATGGTGAAGAAGCACACGGACCAGACCTGAGGCAATGGCAAAAGGGTCACAGCTTGTGGGTATACTATGAAGACAAGGCCAGGGCCTGCAAAGAGAAGCCATCACTGAGTAAGTCATTGCTGCCACAGTGTCTTTTTTTTCGATGCTGTAACTTGAGGGTGACAAAGTCAGAAATGTTCTTATTCTGCACAAGTTAATAAGCTTACCACAGTGTCAGAGCTGAAATGTTAAAGTATCTTGTGTGCTCATTGCCAATTTGAAGATTTCGGGCAGAATAATAACAGGTTAAACCGCAAATTAGAAAGCATCATATTTACTAATCATCAGAGCAGTTCAGTTGTTTTTACATTTTTATTATATGAGTAAAAACAAAAAGGCAATACTGAGGAAAAATTTAGTTAATGCCATATAGTCTAAAGTATAAAATCATGTTCATACCTGACTCAGCAACTGCAGAAATAGCAACACCCTGTTTCACTGACATATAGCCAAGAACTGAGAAGATGGCAAAGCCAGATATAAAACTGGTTCCACTGTTCAACAAGCAAAGATAGAAGGAGTCCCTGCAAATCAGAAACAATGCTGTTTATTGTTATTTCTGGGTAAAGGACTGATAAAGTTGTGATTACGTTATGACCATGTTTCAGAGAAATAATACACAGTAAGTACAGTACATACAAATCCAAACAACAAAATTAAAATGTTTCGAAGAAAAAATTATAGATGTACTGACTAAAGGTTGACATTGAAATCACAATCTTATATGAACTGTTTTGTTTATGTTATACACGTGTTCACTGATACCTGTGTACAACGGCCATTCACATAACCACAGAGTAACATCGCAGTACAGATTATGATTGTGTCCTACTTTTGCAATACCACAATTAGCTGCAAACCATTTGGATGCTGATAATGAGCTTATGAACTACTCACCTATAGCAGTTGTTGTTGTACTTGTTGTAGCTCCCAAGCGTAGTCAGACATCCCAAACATATGGCATAGGAATAAAATATTTGTGTTCCAGCGTCCATCCAAACCTAGAAACCAGTGAAAAAAAAAATTTTTTGATTTTCAACACTGTCACTTTAGCTATAGAATAGTCCAGTGCAAAGTAGAATATAGGCTGAATGATACCTGTGGGTCAGCAAGCCGTGCAATATTGGGATACAGGTAGTACTTGATCCCACTTAAGGCTCCAGGAAGGGTTATTCCTCTGAGGAATAGCACTACTAACATGATGAAGGGAAATGTGGCTGTGAAGTAGGTAGCCTACATTTAAGCAGAAAAACCCATTGTTACAAATTAAAAAGACCAAACTGTAATCCATTTTTGGAGCCACATTGAGAAGTTTGATTAGGCTGTTGAGTGTGATGTTGCGTAGTTAGTTGTGGTGGTTTCCCAGTGCACCAAGACGTTATCTCACAGCCCAACAAGGTTACAAGTGTTGTGACATTCTTTTACCACCCTGGTTTGCCTACACATCCTTAAAATAAAACATAATAAATCATAAAATAAATCATAAAACGTATGGTTTCAAGTGTGAATGAGGATTTATCCTGGGAAATACACCCGACCTGCACTGTGAACCTATTATAGTAGTAGGATATCTGCAGATATTATAGTACAACAGCAACAAAATGTATCACACTATTTGCAAGTGAAAAAATAATAACTTTATTACCATACCAGAGGATTCATGCCTATCATTTGCTCTTGAGGCACTGGACTAAAAATGCAAGAGTCAGGATTTAAGAGTCATTCACAGTGTGTAACTCTGGGACACAGACACCCAGGATCCAGGGGTCCAGGATTCTCAGAATCGCAGACCTCACGCGGGCCCTGCTCAACTGCTGTGTCAAAACGGTGTCAAAACGGTGTCAAAACTGGCCCGTAGCCAGTTTTGACACCCTTGTGAAAAACATCTGTCATTAATAGTGCCTTCAAACGTTCCTTGCTTGAGAGAGAGTGGCAGGTGAGAGTTTATTGCATGTGGCTGCAGGTCTGAAGTAATCGCAAGAGAAAAACAGCATTCATATTATGTGAAGATTTCCACTGATTTGCCAGCCCTGTCTTATCCTTGGGGAAGGCACCAAAGTGTATACAATACTACATGTTAAATACATAGATACCAGAGAGTAGAAGCACTGATATTTATTTATCATGTTGATTTTTCCTAGTCTATTTTAAAGGACTTTATGCATATCTTTTGCAAATCTGTATTGAACTGGAGCAGCAGTAGCAGACCAGTATCCTAAAGAAATCTCTGGTTTGGAGAGATTTTCATTTACAGTAAGTCCAGTCTCATGCATGTCAACACAGGAGAGCCTGTTGAGCCAACTTTGACAACCACTGCACAAACTATAATTATCACCTCATGATTATATACCTCTGGCAACTAGTCCCGTCTCAGTTTAAATCCATGTCTGTCCAGACTCTTATAACATATGTATTGAAGACTTGAAAAGGATTTACTAAAAAGGTACTAAGGGTGTTTTTTATTTAAGTTTCAAGGTCAGCACCCAAGACTAGTTTCAACAATACAGTATCTGACAAACTGTGAAATATTGTCACAATCTCCAAGTGAACGTTTGTGTCAAATGTGAAGAAATTCCCTCAAAGTGTAGCTGAGTTTTCATGACAGACAACTTGCTAGCACAGAGGCATAAAGATCTAACCTAACATAGTGTATGTCTGCACCTTTTGAGCTTCTCATTATTTTTCATGCTACACCACTCTGCTCAGGTAGTGCCATACTGTAGCAGTTTCAGAGGTATGAAACCACCATGCTTGTATTAAGGAATGTGTGTATTCAAAACAGCCACTGATTACAAAAAGCTGGTTGAGAAAAAATTCAGAATTATGCCTATCATAAAATTTGTATTATGCCTTGACATTTTAAGTTCAGCCCACTAAATGGATGACTCTGGTCAGTTGTATCAACTTGTAACGAAATATAACGTAGGCTATTTCAATGTGTAAACACCTGCTGCTGTAAAGACCCTTCCCTTGTTCCCACACAACTTTTTGGTGGGTCAGAATAAAGCTAGTAACATTTCAGATTCAGCCTCCTGAAAATCCTTCCTCTCTAAAATTGAAAAAAATAAAGAAAATAAATAAAAAAATTAGAAATGAGTCAGGGAAATAAAACAAAAATTTCAGAATACATGAAGAGCCTAATTTCTGAGTTAAGATATGTCGTTGCAGTCGTACCTTTCCGGTGGATCTCACTCCCTTCCAGACACAGAAGTAGCAGATGATCCAGGACAGAAGAAGGCACAAAGAAAGGTCCCACTGGATGTTTCCTAAGGCCTCTATACCGGTTGATATTTTTAACACCCGTCTTCTGTAAGGACCAATGTATTGTCAGTGTATATGAACCAATTATTTGAGGCAATCTACTTAACATGTTAACAATCTCATGTTTAGACTAAAGAGGACAGCATGAAATGTACCATCTGAAGCAGTATGCAGTGGCTAAAATAATAATTCATAATAATAATAACAGCAACAACAACAACAAGCTGCAATTATTAGCAGCTATTAGTAGTTACATATCTGATTGACATGTCAAAAGGTCCATTGTGAAAGTACTAATGATAAAAGAGCTGAGCAAACTATACTTGAGTGAGTAATTAAAGGCCTTCCACACCATCAGTACACAGGTTTTTTTCAATTATTCTGGCTGAATAGATAAATTTTCAAAGTGAAGCTATATGGGGACTTATACTGGGAGTTTGCATTATTCAACAAATATTTCTAAGGCTATGTGCCATGAATTATGCAACTAAATTACCAGAAATGGCAGTTTGTACACACCAAACCAGTCCTGAGCAAACATCCAGTCTTCCAAAATAAGAGCAGACATCTGTGGGGCTGGATCATGGACATCTGAGATCTTGGAACATTTCTGCAAGTGTCACACTATACCTAAAAATGTCTGACCAGGAATATAGTATCATTGTGGAAGAGCTCTGTTTTCCAGTTGACACCACAGATTTAGATTGTATTATGTCTTAATCATGGAAATTCACCCTTTCTAAAAGCACAGGTCTTTATTACGCAAGTTTACTTGTTTTGTGATGCACTGATGATCTATAACTCACTTGTATTAAATTGAGTTTCATTGTTATAAACACTTACTGCCAAAACTCTTTAACAGATGATGATGAATTCACCGGTGAGGTCCAGTTAGCAGTGGTATTATAGTTGTTTAATACCACACAAGCATCTGAAATGAATCAAAGTATTGTTAAACACAGTTAAAACTGAAAATGCATTCCCAACTAACACGAGTAGATCAGTAGTGATTAATTAATACATAAACCAGTTTAAGTAAATTCTAGTTGCTTAACCCAGACATCATACTTAATAATACAATGAAATAATGCAATCCTGTTTCATATACTGGAATAGACGGATTTATTAATAGGTTTACAACACACTTTAATGTAGTTGTAAGCCGATATATGCACATTTTAAGTGTTTGTTAATATACAGTATTTGTCAGCAATTATAATGTCTCCTATGAACACCTGTTTTATATTATTACAATTGTGTTTTACTTTGTCACTTATATATGATTACAACTACATTCTGGTGTGCTATACGTGTTTAGGTATATACAGCCTCAAATGTTACATTGAGGGACTTAAAGCAAAAAGTCGCCACATTCTTTTATAGTATGTTGTTGAAGCAAACTTCAGGATAACGGATGAATTTACCTGTATTCCATGTGTTATTACAGGAGGCCCATGGCAACTCTCCAGAGAAGGAAGTGAAAAAGTAGAGAAACGCCCAGGCTAAGATCACAATGTAGCTGATACATCCATAGAAAATGATAATTTGGCTGGCGTAACCTATGCCTGGAAACAAAATAAATTGATATAAAATGTTAACATTGCGTTCCCTCAGTATTTCTTCATTATCTTGCCAAACTGCTTAGTATCACAGTCCTGGCAGGTGCACAGTACCTCACCTTCAAACAAGGGACAGATCTTCCTCCAGCACATGTTTCCCGCCTGACTGGTGTATTGGCCCAGTGCTATCTCCAGTATGAACAGGGGGATACCACAAGTCACAAGGAACAGGATGTATGGAATGAAGAATGCACCTGCAAGTGTTAGTGAAGCACGAGAATCCCTTAGATTGACTGGATTACTTCTTGGATTTTTCTACAGACATTGATGCATGCACTGTGCTTGCCATAAATCTTTTGAGTTCGAGACATGCTCATTAACCCCAGGCATTTTTCACAGATACGTTTCTGTCACAATATGAAAAAAAAACAGGTTTCTTCAGTGTCAGGATCCTGCTGTTGTTCATGCTGACTCACTGTCTCACTGTTACTGGAACACTTGGATAAAACTTGTGTAATTTGGGAGTGTCTAAATTCTTGCAGCTCACCAGCTATCTGGATATGAAACAGAGTCACAAACTTTTTTTTAAATTGTGCAGCAGAGTAAACATTTTTTCATACAAGCGCCTTTTTGGAGATTCTGTAAATAAGGATCATCTGGATTTATAACAGACTTCGACAAAATACTACTATTTCAAATGATCAGAGTTGTGGTGTAACTTACATGTAACAGGATTACCTAATTAAAGTATTAAAAAAATAGATTGACAAGGAGTTACATCCAAATATATTCTTTTCAGTAAAAAGCTGACATGTACAATATAACATTCATTCTGTAGCTTTGCATGTTTTGGCTGAGCAGGAACAACTTCTTCTGCCATCTGTCTGTCTATATGTCTGTCTGTCTGTATGTCTGTAATAAGCAACAGAGGACCAATCATGTGATTTCTTTTTTTGTTGGAATACTATTAATAGTGAAATTTATCTTTCTTCTGAGATGCATGTCCCTCTGACATGAAACTCTTGTAAGATTTTGTCTCCATATTGTACAACACATATTTTAATCGTAAACCCAACAGTGTTTTGTGTTATTTCATGTGTGCCAAGTGCTTGTCGACAATGCTGTAGCATTTTACAAAAATACTGTACTTTGTGTCTATCCCTAGGGGATAAATAAACTATCTATCTATCTATCTATCTATCTATCTATCTATCTATCTATCTATCTATCTATCTATCTATCTATCTATCTATCTATCTATCTATCTATCTATCTATCTAAGTTTCTGAGTAAAGTCCAATTATGTTGCCACATAAACTGCTGTAAACAAATGCTCAAAAGTACAAGCTCTGCTGAAATCAGTTCAAATCAGTTACAGTTCACAGTTAGTTCAGTGTTGGAGACATGCAGAAATTTTGGTGATGGATGCAATGATAATTCTCAAAGTAAATAAAAGTTGGGAAGGATTTAATTTGCCACTGTTGAATGTTGATCTTGGAATTGGTGAAAGCATTGAAAGCATGAAAGCATGGTGTTATAGTATATCTCCACAATAAAATGTGGTTCTTTACCTGGAACAGTGTGATCTGAGTAAAATTGTTAGAAATAGAGTGATGGGTAATGGATGTTGTATAGTCATCATGTAAGAGATGTGACAGAAGCACCAATAAAAGCAAAACATCATCATATCTATTATCCCCTTTATATGGTGAACACATAATAACTAGTCAAACCTGTTGTTGCCAGGTTCACTGTAACCAATTACATTTCAGGTGAATGACTTAAAAACTTACTTACTTCAACCCCTTTGTGTGAAAACTGCTAATGTTTGAATCACTTGGGATGTGAAATCAGTTTGAGGACTGTGGTGTTTTATAAGTAAATAAAAATTGGAGGGATTCAGTAAAGAATGTGACTCTGCTCTTTGCACAAACGGAAGCAGTACATATTTTTATAGCCTTTCATAACCTGTCAGATCATTAAACATCACATGTGAAGCAGAAGGAGACACAGACAGAAAGGAAGAGTGTTATACAGTGGACAGTTTTCTTAGTTTGAATTAATACAGGGATTTAGAAAAAAAAAAAAATTCTATAAATTTATAATGCAGTCATCAGTTTATCATATGTAAAATATTGTGCATTTTTCAAGTTTAAGAAGTGTGATTTCCCTTAGTCCACTGTGACTTTTTTTCATTAAATATCTTATAGGAAAAATTTCCTAACAAGTAAAATAAAGCAAATAAAAACTATATATAAAATAACTATATTCTCTAATAAAAAAACCTAACAATTGTGTCTAGGTGTATAATGAAACAATATCCTAACAATTTAGTTTCTTTAGTTTATAGAGTATATAACAGTTGTAAAAAAGTTTTGTAAATGATATGACAATACTACACGTTTTTTTAAGGTGGGGTAGGAGTAAGAATAATAATATGAGAGAGTAATAAATAGAAATACTCACCACCACCATTCTTGTAGCATAGATATGGAAATCTCCACACATTTCCAAGTCCAATAATGGCACCAGCTGTAGACAGAATGAACTCCTTTTTACTACTCCACTTTCCACGTTCCTCGACTGTTTGTGAAGTCATCTCTGGAGGGAGATGGAACAGCCTGCACAGAGAGTCTGCCATACCACTGAGGAAGAAGTGGTCTTATGGCAAGTCTGGCATACATCCACGAGTGTCTACATTGACTGGCTGGGGTTGGCTGGGGACTGTCTGAAGCACATTCGTATGGTGCTACATAATTGACAGACTGCAAGGTGTTTTAGCCACAAGGGGGACCTCTAGTTTTACGAAGAGTAAATTGCCAGCAAGTATTCAGTGTGACTAATTCCTTTTTGGACATGGTATTGAAGGCTTTGAAAGCACGGTATGAATGACTGATAACCAGTAGACGTGTTGTTTTACCCAAGGCAAATACATTTTTAACACAGTCACGAATACAGATTAGCCTGTCAGTCTTGAATCTTAATGTATATAAATATATAAATATACATTTTGCACAACAAAACTTCAGATAAGGAACTTCGGATAATTACCTCTGAATGCCACCAAGTGAGCTTTTGTCAGGGATCCAAGAATTTCTAATGTTCTGTGTTATTTTCTATGTGCATTGCATGTGCTTCACCTTGCTAAACTCCAAAGTGCCAAGTTGCCTTCAAGTACAGCACTTTTTTATAGATAGATATATTTATATACTTTTTACTTTTAGAGGGAAATGTATATGCATTGCCATACGATTTCACAACTCTGGGCCTCATAGCTTGAGCGGACAGAAACAGTACATAAAGACTGCTCATGTCTGGAGGAAACTTGACCAATAATCAAAGGCATACATTTTAGGATCCAAGCTGACAGTCACATAAATCTTTATATGTGATATAAGTGTTCACCAGAATGTAACAGGGGCACTTCAGGGTGATGGCAAGTAGCCAATATACCGATATACCCAAAGCAAAATTCATTTAACAGTGAAAAATGTCACTTTTTAGTCAGGTATTCATGTACCCTACAATAATTACAGCATGATATGTGACAGAACACTTGCATACAAGATATTAAGAGATTATTTTTGTTCAGGTGAAAAATATACCCTGCTTACAGCCATAAAAATACATGAACATATAGATTATACGGTATGCTTTCATGTAGTTGTCCTATCTCAACTTCAAAGCACAAAGTTGATTATATAGTAAATATACTATATAGGCATATAAGCTCTCTCTTATCTAATGCAGTTGCAAAAGCACTGTTACAGCTCTCCCCCTTTTCCTGCTCCAAGAGGATTATTCCTGTGCAGCTCAGTATTTTAAGGTCACAGCAGGGAGCACTTCAGGATCTCTGGTCCTTCATATCATTTACTCTAGTCAAAGCAACGATACCACACTGAAAATATACTCCTGTAGTCCCCGCTGTTATAATCAATTACTGTTCTTTGGGGACCCGAACAGCAGAACACTCATGAGCGAGTTGAATTGCATATTTATTATAAAAGGGAGATTGTGTCAGGGCAGGAGATGACTGGGTGATGAATGAGAGGCAAGCACGTGATGAATGGCAGTGGTGAAGCGATGATGGAAGAAGTGACTGAGAGAAAGGCAAGGCAGGCTGTGAGTGGATGAATGGAGGGTCCATTAATGAGGGAAGGCTAGACTGATAATGAATAGCAGGCAGGCATGCAAGTGAGTGAGCGAGCGAAAGAGAGAGCGAGAGAGAGAAAACAAGGAAAATTGGAAAAACCCTGGACCCATGACACCTACCTTCAGAATCTTACTTGAAGCGTAAGCAGTATTATATATATATATATATATATTTATATATATGATATACTTTTTTTTAGATCATTACTGATGCATTCATATAATTCATTCATAGTATATAAATTGATCATGTTTTGTTTTTAAAATCTGAAAAAGTAACAAGTATAGTTACTTGGTAACAAGTATAGTACTGTTAGATGATGGGGAGTAAAAAGCAGTTTCCTCTGAAATAGAATGGAATACAAGTATAAAGTTGTTTCTGCCAGAAACAGGCTTCATCTGTGACACCTGAAAGGAGGGGAGTGAATTCTCATGGTTCTAGGCAGCTTAAATTTGACAGCAGTAGGGTTATAATACTCTCAATTGGACCAATATGCCAGAGAGAAAGTTTCCTAGAGTCAGTTTTTAAAGGTAATATTCTTTGATCATGCATTGAGTAACACGCAAGAAAACATTCCATCTTAAAAATTGCAGGTAGCGGCCAGGAGCCTTTGAGCTGCAGAGTGAATTCAATTGTTAATTAGCAAGGCAGAAATCATGCTTTCATTCATCTTTCACTCTTCGGACAGCGTTTTTTGTGATGCATTTGCAATGAAACCTGACAAAGTCAGCCTATTACACTTGGACAGCTTGTGCTGCTTCATGCTGCTGGAAATTAAAGCTAGCTTAGCTAAGTTTTCATAGCCTCGCCTACTAGTTTCGCTTGACTTCTGCCTGCATTGCAGCTTATCCTCTGAACGGATGTTTCCATTGTGGCTTAGTTTGCTCAGCACAAATAAGTAAATGAAATCATTCAAAACGCAAACTACTTGAGTTCATTCATCTGTCATGGTAATTACAAATTACTACATGGTATCATCTAACATTACTTAGTTGGATGTTTGGCTGACTGCTGCATCATATGATGAAACTGTTCATGATCATTTGATCATGTGGTTGGCTGATGTATGTAAACTTGGCACTGCAGGAACCTTTGAAACAAGCCTCAACTTAAGCGTGCGCATGCATGCATGTTGTTTAAGCCAGAGGTGGCCAAGAACCAAGAGAGTCTTAGGAGCTGAAAATATGCATAACCGGATAGTTTTTCTGCTGTTACAAGACAAGATCAGAATCAGAGGAATGTTGCGATGAGTTACTGAGGCCAAGAATTTCCCATCTAAAGCGCTGGCCAAGGGGAGTCTGTCTCAAGATGAAAACCATATTGCAAAGCTACCTCTAACGCTTAGAGACGCAGGGAGAACCGAGTTAAACAAATATTAGCTTGGATTTGGAGTCTGAGTTTTGATGGGGCATCATGAAAAGTTTGATTCACCAGTATACAGACCTTGATGAGTCCTGTCTTTTGGTCGAACTGTTCAAGCAGCAATAAAATGACCAGACTGACCACAGCACAAGCACTCACTCAGGCTCATCCTGCGCCGTCTTTCAGCCAGTGAAAATTTGGATCGACCCAACTGAATGGGCTCTTCCTCAGGATCACCAGCTTGCGGGGAGCTTGGAGCGGTGGAATAAACGGACCAGGACGTTCCAGCAGACGATTATCTAAACTGATGGCAAGGGACACATGTTGACAGGTTAGTGAATTCATCTTGGAAAGCTAATTCATCCTTGAGCAGTCCATTTAATCCTTTAACAAAAACCCTTTGGAGCACCTCATCATTCCAGCATGAATCTAAAGCCAAACTCCAGAGCTCCACTGAATATTCAGCTACACTCCTTGTCCCCAGTCGAAGATTGAGCAAATAGTTAGATACATTTCCTTAATTTGGGTTGTTAAATACAGCTGTTAGCCAAGACACAAACTCAACATAGGAAACTCTGTGTTTCTTTTGCATTTACTGCCTCTTAAAAGCTCTTCCCATTATACCATACTATACCTTGGATTTATTGTTGTAGAATTTAGGAATAATAGCTTAAGGCTGGGACTGGGAAGCACTGGAGGACAGGATGGGCAGCAGAGTAGAGGACTGGGCTGGACTGGAGGACAAACACAGAGCAGGCTGGGGTTTATGGACACAGCAAGTAGCTGGGTGAGGCGGGGACGGTGGACCTGGAGCAGGTGCAAACAATATTTAGGCTTGAGTCAAAAAGTAACACAAGGAATTATGAACTCAGAACTTGGAGTTTGGCTATAGCAAGGTACCACAAGAGTGAATGGACAATCTGGTGAAGAGTGGAGTGAGGAGCCAGGGTTTAAAAACTGTAGGAGCTTGTTGAGCTGAGCTGTGGTGGGTGTGCAGGTGGTTTGGCAGAAGCAGGAGTCTGAAAGGCCACACCCAGCAAACACACACACACAAACAGACAAAAACAAACTGAGGACAATAAACATAAGGAAGGGGAAAACAACATGAACACAAGGGAATGAGGGAGAGTAAAAGCTGATACCTGACGTATAAACGTATAAAATGGAAAGTAAAGTAGTAAAGTACCTCAAGATTACAAGATACTTAAGTAGGCGACTTGACTAAATGTACTTTTCACAACTGAATCCTATTATAATTTCAGGAGAAATGTCATAAGTCTGAGCCTGTATGTATTGATTTTAAAATAGAATAGAAAACTGATTTTAACTGTGTTTCTTTGAAGTAATATACAGTCCAGAACAATACACAATTGTGCTCATTAAGTAACCAGGCAAAGTGAAAGTGCGTGACTTATTTGCGGTGGGAACAGCAATGAATGTTATAACATAAATAACTGCAGTGTCTTAGACTTACTTTCTTACACTGACAGAATATATATTACATCTGACAGTATTATTACTTCAGCAAATTTTGTGAATCACTTTCACTCTCCTGTCAAATGCCCTTGACATTGCCCCCAAGTTGGAATACATTTTCCTGTTTGGTTACCTGTCAAGGATATTTACAGCATCAGTAAAAGAGCCATAGCGGTTTCTAAAAGTCTGACTCCACCACCAAAAAACTGCAGGTCAAACGTTGAAATATATATGAATATATGGTTGCGCAACTGACTTTTTAAACACTATCTGTCAAATGATACATTTCCTGGCTTCACATTTTTTCGATGACAACTGGTACACCCCGACTTTGGCCTTAAGGTGTGCACAAAACTCCACCAGTGACCCAACAAACTCATAACTCATAAGACTCCTCTAAAATAAGGTAAATTTAAATCCTTCCTTCCCAGGCCAGGTGCATCTCATGAAGTAATCAGGGGGGGCCTGGGCAGAGCTGTAGGGGAGACAGGACAGGGAAAGAACAGAATACACTGGAATGGCATGCTGCCGTAACACTATGCTCCTCAACATAAAAACACTGCAGTGTAGGAATTCAATGACATCAGAGACTTAAGGCTATTGGTAAATAAACATTTCGGCTTAATTAATGTTTAATTTTTATTTCACTTTGATATTGCCAATAGTTTTAAGTACTACTGTACCCATGAACCTCGATACATCCAGAATCCCAAAGTGAAGTGATTTTAACACCTCTGACATTTGTCAGGGTTTGAGGGGTAAGGCTGGACCCAAATGCAGCCAACACAAGGGAGACGGTGCAGACAGGTTTATTAAACTAACAAAAGAACTTATACACAAGCACAGGGAACCACAGGGGATGACAACAGGAGAACATGAAGAGGTAACATGAACAGACCAAAAACAAACCAGATATGGACAGCTCGGGGACATACCAGACATGAACAGGCCACATGAACAGATTGATGATTAAACAGACATGAACAGATCGAGGAAAACCCAGAGAACAACAGACGAACCGACACAGACAAAGGGGAGCACAAAGACTATATAGACAAGGGAGGCAAGGGTGATTGAACACAGGTGAAACACATTAGGGCGGGGCAGACAATCACCACACAGAAACAGGACCAAAACAGGAAGCAAAAACAGAGACACACAAGGAAACCAATAAAAAAATAAAACAGGAAGTGAGAAAAGTCCAAACAAAACTAACAAAAAGTGTCTGCCATGGCAAACCATGACAACATTGCAGGCTCCTACAAGGCGTAATCTGTAGCTTCAGAGACTTTTTCTGCTCAGTGTTTGGATATTTCTTCCTGCTATGTTCCCTGGCCATTGTAGTCGACTCTCTTTGGTTTAAATAACACACTCTTTTACCTTTGAATGTTCACTCTGAATTTTTAACCAGATTTTGTGGTGATTCAAAAGGGACGATTTCATTCCCATTCTAAACCTTGGAATTGCTTCAGATGGAGGCCCCCTAAGATTTTCTGTCCATATGAATAGCACTTATACTTCTTGAACCCGGGACTTAAAATTAGTCTCACTTCAATACTCTATACATTTTGACTTGGTAGTAACCACCTAAGCAGAGAAATCACTTAGCAAGGGAGGACAACCTCTGTGACACATCAGAACTTAGGTAGGAAAAAACTGAAACATTCGTCCATATGATAAACTGTGACGACCCATAAATAAACTACATCGTTTGGTGAGATGTGATGAGTGGGGTGAGCTGGTAACCACCTGATACAGCAAAGCAAACTGTAGACTGTGCTGACACAAATAATTTGCTTTTTCACGGTGGAAGACTGGTCCCCACTGTACTATAACAAGAGATAAGTGCAAAAACATACTGTAGATAAATATAACAACATAATATATATCATAGATAGCTAATAGAACCAATTAATAAAGGCAATATTTATACTTACATTTCAATCCATCCTTCACCTGGATCTGTGTATAGCAGACCCTATCAAACATATATATTTATCACAGAATAAAAGGGAAAGATTTAACACATCAATTCCTTTCTAAGTCATTCTGCATTGAATGAATACATCAGCTGCCACTGTCATTGGCGCTGGGGATTTTTAAAATCTCAGGTTTAGGAGGACTCAGTAGCATGAATCAGAGACACTGGTTAAAGTTCAAAACAACTTTATTAAGGCTTGGCAGGCAGAAGGGCAAACAATAGGTGAGGTCAGCATGTGGGCTGAGCCAGGCAAACGGAGCAGGCAAAAACTTAAAATCCCCCCAAAAAAGGCAGGAAAGAAAGGCTGGCAAGCTATCGCATAGAAAGCACAGTAGACAATCTGACAGGGAATAAGTGGCAATGGGCCGATATAAATACTAAGAGCTTATTAGGGAATTGGGAACAGGCGAGTGGATCAAAGTGACGAGGGTGGGGAAGAATCAGGTGGCTGAAAGGCAGGAAATAATGAATGAATGAACTGTGACACTGTGGACAGTGACAATATTATGACTGCCGTCCTATTCCTCTATGGAGGTGGGATACTTAAACATGAAGATGGTGATTTAACTTAATCATACTCATTAAAGGATTGCTTTAATTGAAAATAGATTTTAAAAACTTTATAAACTTTGTCTTCTCTATTCTGTGTTTGCTGGTTTAGCATAGGGATACAAAACTCCCTGCTTACCGTGCACGTTGCAGACCTGACATGGTAACCCAGCAGAGTTTATTGCTCATCATAATTTCTTAAAAATGCTCATCTTGTAAAACCTAGAGTTAAAAATAAAAATATCATATTTAAAACATTATCAAAAATGTTCAGTGCCTCAAACTTGCATCTCCATCTCAGACCCACCACTTCCCTTGTAATCATTGGCAGCAGGTGTAAGAGTGTCATCTGGGTTCAGAGGGCACTGCTCTGGCTGCTTCACCGTGTTGTGTGTCTTGTTTTCAGGGCGGCAAAGCTGCTTGACGTTCTGTGGAAAAAGGTTGGTCATACAACAATCAGTGAGTTCACAATAGCTAAAAATTGCACTAAAAGTGCAGTGCAGTGGGTATCCCAAACCAGTCAACAGGAACATATACAATCATATAATAAACAACCCAAACAGTATACAGGCTCTCAGGGTGTTCCTCCCTGTTATTGTTACATTATTTATGTGTTACATATAGATCTTACAACTTAATGTGGCAATAGTTTAACAAACAGGGAGGAGCACTGAGGGAGGAATATTGCAATCTTTTGCAACTACTGGATGGATTGTCATGAGATTTGCTACAGATATTCATACCACCCTCAGGATGAATTGTAATAACTTTGGTGATCCCCTGCCTTTTCATTATTATTAAATGTTTACAGAGAAATGCTTTTGTGATGTTCTCAGTCCTGTCCCCTGACCAGTCAAATCCAACAGTAAGGTTTTATGGCTGCCCTGGCCTGTTTGGGTAAGTTTAGAGAAATCTACCGGGAATTTATACTTGCACATACAGCAGTGGACTGACCAGCGCACTGTGTTGCTGGATGATGTTGCTTTGAGCTTTTGCCAAAAGCTGAGTCAAGTTCAAATTTTTTTCTGGTTCCTCTGCACCGAGACCTGCTGTTCCAAAGCAGCGGTCATCGTGAAATAAATGAGGATGCTGAGGTTCTTGATGCTATGTGTTGTTACTTTTCTTGTTAATTATTTTTGTGTGTATACTACTATCTCGACATAACTGAAAACGAGGGCATGGCCTCAATAATTCTTCAAGATTTAAATAACAGTTGAATGAATTGAATGAATGAACTAGTCGATTCATTGATTAGTTGAACAAAAGAAAAATAAAAAGCAACTATTTCGACAATTGATTCATTGTTAAGGTTCATTCTCCCATTGTGAGAATTTGCCACTTTTTCCAGTCATATGTTGTAGTAAATGAAATATCCTTGAGCTTTGGACTATTGGTCAAATACAGAAAGCTATTTCGAGACACCACCTTGGCTTCTGGAATATTATGTACATTTTTCACTATTTACTGATGATTTTGCAACCAATCTAATTGAAAAAGAAAATTGTCAGATTAATTGATAATGAAAATAATCATTAGTTGCAGCCTTATTTAAAACTATGGCATTTTCTGAATTTATGCTTTCAAAGTGTATATTCTGTAACTAGAATTACTTTAAAAAGATTAGTGGACTAATTGATCAGTCCAACAATAAGATTTAATTGCCAAGTATCATAACAGCTGATTAATTGTTTGAATAATTTTTCAGTTAAAAAATGGCACGAACTTAAAATGTGGCAATTTACTGTTTTTCTTTGTCTTATGTAATCCTAAACTAAATGTCTGAACAGTTTTGGACTGTTAGTTGTACAAAACAAGCAATAGAGGCATTTTCCCACCAATAACTAAGACTCAAACCTTTGACTGAGAAGATTATTTGCAGTTTAAACAGTAATGAAAATAATTGTTAGTTGCAACTCTAGCTTTTTAATGATGTTGGTATTTAGCGTACCAACAGTTTTACCTGTCAAAATGGTGGGAAAATATGAAAAATCAGACGCTTGCAGACACTTATAGGCACAAGTGAATAGATGACCTTAAGTTTCTCACATTTTTAAGCATCATTAGTGTCAAGTTGAGTTATTTTGCCAAGCACAGAGGCATGTGCAGCTGTATCTACTTAATCAGCTTGTCTGTCTTGAGGGCCTCATTGATTCACTGCTGTTTTTTTTTTTTTAAAGCTTTAAAACTTAAAGTCTGTGTTTAGACTCTGATGCTTGTTTGACAACAGTGGCTTATACTTGTAACTGTTGCAGGATTTAAATTGGTCTCACTGTTGAATTGCACTTCAGTGACAGTTTTCATTTTCTGCAAAGTAGGAGTGACCTGTTAGTTCACCATGATCCTGATCCTGACAGAGCTGATAGTTCTTAATTTGTGTACTATGTTGTTCTCTTCACTACCTTATATTACAGGGTATCGGCACGCCATGAAAAATCTTAGAAAGCACTGAGTTCATTTTCTTCAAAATACTTTTTATTGGCAGTCACTTTTTTTGCACGTGGTTGCAGATGTTCAGGAGATGTCACACATCTGTAAATTATAAATGTGACAGTTGATTGCACATGAGGGAAGGTTTTTTTATTGTTTATTATACAGTTGTAATGTGTTATTATTATTATTATTATTATTATTATTATTATTATTTATTATTACTACTAGCCAAAGTAGCTAGGGAGCTTATTAATTAATTGATTTTTTAAAATTTAATTTAAGATTACATTTTTGACACTTACCTGGATACAGGCAACATTAATTGATTAACTACATTACTAAAAAAAATGTTGTTACACAACTTGGAGGTAGTGACAAAAATGGGAAAATGGGATATAAATATCAACAGAAACAAGTTGGGCAGAAACAGACGTTTCAGATCAGCTGAGTAGATGACCTCTGGGAAACAATTGACTGGTATTTCTGTCAAAGTCCTGCCAACAGACTGTTCTCACACTACATAATCTGTGTCCTTCAGACAGCTAATTAGATCAGAAAGCAGAGTCTACCACATGGTCTTATCCCTAGACTGTGTGTTACCTTTTCAGTCCCTTTTAAGTCTAAATAGTCATAATAATAACTAAGGTTATGAAACTGAAACTACACTTGTAAGCCATTGCTTAAATGAGAACAAAATTAAACGCATTTCAAAAGACACACAAAAATGAAACAATAAAAAAATTCTTCCTAGTGCCCCAGCCTGGGTTTGATTAAAACCAAATTAAAGGAACAAATGTACTTTCTTTTATCGAGGCAAAAAATTCAACTGAAACCCAGACAGATCAACATATAAAAAACTTTCATATTAATCTCAACTGATCTATTATTGTAATGATCACGTAAGTACATCTTTTTCTTTACTGAGTACATACCTGCCATATCGTCCCTTTCATCTGAGTAACTTTAAAGATGATCCACAGTGGGACTAGGAGAACACAGAACAGCCCAAGAGACCAGCCCAAAGCGTAGGCCCAGGTCGGGTAGACGTAGGTTTTGTTGAACTTGAGAGGCTTGTATCTCACCAATGAAAATATGAAGGTACCCTGATCACAACAACATCAACAACAACAAAAACAACAACAACAACAACAACAACAACAAAAAATGGTTATTTTCATATAGTTTCATTGAAATCTGTTCATGGACAACACTTCAATGTGCTTTAGAAATGCTGAACCTGGTTTCATTGTTCAGACTGGGATTAAACCCCCTGTGGTCTGGCGGCTGATTGCGAACACTGGTTGTATAACTTTTCATTTCCTAATCCATGTGTTCGGTGGTTTAATTTTTTTTCTTTACTCTCTTGTCTTTCTCCTCCATCTCATGTATTATTGTAAGGACAATATTTGTCCTGCTGAATGTCAACATAAACCATGTCTTATGTTTCCGGGAAATATATTCCATGAAGACATAGGAGATATATGACATTCTCTCTCTTCCTTACTCTCTGCATCACCTCGCAGTAGGGAATATTTTTTCAGTAAAAATACACCTGTGTTTTCACCCCAAATAACAAAGAAAAGAGTGCTTCCATCCCTCCAAACTGACACCTCACAGATGTAGTCTGTTTGTCCAAATTAAGTTCTCAGGAAACTCTTTAGAATTCACATTTTTAAAAGCCTCACTTCATTTACATCTCTTCCTCATTCCTCAACTCCCACTATCTACAGGGCGAATAAGAGTCAGTGATGAAATGTGAGGACAGAAGGAAAATGGCAGTAAACTCCAAACATCAATGAATTTGATGTTATAATGACCAAAAGGAAGTGAAACAAAGCCGCTTCAGTTAGCATTTGTTCATTGCCTTAACTCACGGAAAGGAATCACTAACTTTTCTGTTTTATGGAAAAAAATAAATCAAACTACAACTTCTTTTCAGAAACCTTATTTCACTCACCAGACAAACAGCAGGGGTAATGTAAAGCCAGCAATACTTCATTATCGGCCATGGTCGATAACCAATCATATCTTCAATGTTGTCAAAGAGACGGTCTGCACCTGGTAATAAAAAGGAAAATTAGTGGCCTGTTTAACGTAAAATCTGTAGAAATCAAAAGGTATTCTACACACTCACCCAGAACTTTAGCTTGTTGCCTTAAACACACATTTCAAAACATAAATCTCGACCAGTTTTCACTATTTTCATATTCGACAAAATTAGGAATACTGATTAAAAAAAGTTACAAATGAAATGTCGTCAAATATGAAATGCCGAGCAGGCCTACAGAGTGGAGTGTTTAGGTTTGTACAGTTATAAAAATGTACTGCTTAGCTGTAAAGGCCCATAGATAAGGTTAATGTGATGTGTAAATCTATTTCACAAATGATGATGTTTATTGACACCGCACTGTACTGATGTGTCTCACACCTGACTGAATGAATATTTTTTAATGCCCACAACACTGGCAACCGGTAGATTATAGTTGTTTAACTTACATACGCCTCGTATCATTCACCAGTGTTAACATCTATTATTAATATATTACTGCTATATAATCAAGCCTATGCAATGTGAAACATTTAACACATTAATATAATGTGTTGTAATGTGTGGGTGCTTGTCACAGTTACAATAGTTAACCTACTCTAAGTTTCCCTAAGTTAATAATGCCTCAGTCACATATTTTCTCACCCTAACCTCAACCCCCTGTGAAGCAGTATTTAAATCCCCTTTGACAATTGGTAGGGAGATGGAGAGGTGGGGGCAGGGTGAATGATGTGTTTTTATAAAGTGAATGTATAGAGCTCTCTTAGATCTTTTGTATTCATTCACATTCAAACAAAGAGTGCCAAAGAAACCAAACACCCCTCCTCAAGAGGATTCGATGTCCATCAAGCTTAAATGAGCTTAAACGGGAGTGATGGAGGGAACAAAGCTCAATGTAAAAGAGAACATAGGAATTAATGTGAGGACAAAATATCTACTCAATATCAACTGACAAAGTACCCCAGGAGTGAGGTATTGGGCAGAAGTGCATGCCCTGTTGTAAAAAGTAAACAGGGTAAGGGATAACATTCACTTCATTTAACAGTGAATAAACCACTTACAGGTTTTAAACCCAGTGAGCATCAATAATAACACTTGGTAATAGTGTAATTGAGGGAGTAATTTCACAGTTTTAGAATAAGAATAAGAAGGTGTTTTGTTTATCCTCATATAGAGTAACTGTGCACAGCAGTCCCACTTTGAGGATAAATTATAAGATGACCAGTACTGGATTTTCGAGGCTGAAACTGATCATTATTTGAGCTTTAAAAAAATGACAATTATATATTGGTGGTATAATCCCTTAAATTTAGGTATTATGACTTAAAGAGCGTGGCTTTTGAAAAGTTGAAAAGTAAATGTGCCAGTGCTCTCTGGTGGACAAACCATGTAATGGTGTCACTACATCTAAATGACATCAGATATCTTTGATATTTCTTTTCTGGAAATTCTTGGTTTTCATTGTTTAATATCAATGCCACTTCCCATATTCTGTATATGTGC
Organism: Seriola lalandi dorsalis; assembly: GCF_002814215.2. Classification (NCBI taxonomy): domain Eukaryota; kingdom Metazoa; phylum Chordata; class Actinopteri; order Carangiformes; family Carangidae; genus Seriola; species Seriola lalandi. The sequence goes on from NW_019525075.1 coordinate 1,384,034, forward strand.
TAAGATAAAACTAACAAACAAATAATAACTCAGATTCTCATCTTGAGTTAGTCCTTCTATTAAGATATGTATCAATAACATTGGACATCATAGCTTAAATTTAAATATTCAACAAAAATTGTCTCATAGCATCCTTTTTCTCAGGTCTTATTGACTTCATTTTTCACAGCTTTATGTTTGTTGAAACAGTCAATAAAAGTTTTATTGAAAGCATGGTTTGAGACCTACTTTTTGACCAATTAAACCAATGAACATGCTGTGAGTTAACTCCTGTTATTTAAGGGGACTGATCATAGTTTTTGAAGACCTACAAGATACTCCACTGGACAAATATAAGATTTGTGTTTCAAGGTTTGGGTTGAAAAACAGTGACTGAATGATTTTTTTAAATTTATTTTCTAATGAATTTCATGTATTTTGTGGTATAGATCGCAGGTGTCCTAAAATTTGGGATATTATATATGTGAGCATGGATGGATAATTGAATAGGCGTTCTGGGCAGATGCCCAGGAGGTATTAAGGCTAACCAAAACTCAAGAAATATCACCAAAACCGTTTCTAGACCGGAAGAAACATTGCTAACTCCACTCCAGACACTATTCTTATTGGGAACTCTAAACAAGCAGGTCAGAGTAAAAAAGCCATTAGCTCTCATCTCAGCCCCAATTCCAACGTTAGGGAAAGGAATTGCATGGCTGAAATCCGTGTGCCACAAAGTTTATTGACAATTTCAATATCTTTTGGAACTGTAAAGACTGCTTTAAATCTGATGGGGTTCCTCCAAACATCACTGGATCCAGAGTCAGTCCTGCTCTTGGGACGCCATACCCAAACAAGAATGTGTGGATAAGGACAGAGCACACAGACAGCCTGTATCTCTATCCTCAAACCTGACCCTCTGCTCCACATCACCACAGGCATTCAGACGATGTCTCAGTCCCAATCAGATTACTCAGTGATCTTAAATATGTCACTGTTAAGCCACAGTCAGTCTCCTGTCCTGTCACAAAATCCCTACAGCTGAAATTAGCTCTTTATAATGTCAGATTGTTGGCTAACAAATCCGTGTTGACCTGTTAATTGAAAACAACTTGCATAGTATGTTTGTATTAATTTTTTTTAAGACCTCCCGTGCTGCTGGTGTAGCAACACTGATAGAGGCTTGTCCTCCATACTATAATTCAGGTCGCACCCAACCCTTAATCACAACACTCTACAGTTTGTGGGCCAGCAGTGGTGGGTAAATCACTGCCCATCTACTCTTGGCTTCCAGCTTCCCTCCTGCTCCATATCCAGCGAGAGGGGCTCGTTGTGCCTCCTCTCTCATTAGGCGAGCTGCTTGTTTCTTGCTTCTTTCATCCAGGCACAGAATTGATAACAACTGCCATGTTGATTTGGCTGGGAAACCTCTGCAACTGAGCTTCACAGGGATCAAACCATGACTGCCATCCCTTGTCTTTGTATTCCTGACCTAAGGGTGGATACTTTGTGACCTTTCTCTTGTGGGCCTGTTTGCATCCCTCATCCCATCTCAACAAAACTTATTTCCCAGTCTTTGGTTGACCACAACTCAATGTCTGGGTGCAGGGTTGTGTGCACAACCTTTTCTGTTTCAATCCATTTTAATCTGGTGTGACAGTCATGCATTTTGTACTCCCACCATCCACCAACCACCACTCTGGTGGACTCTCAGGTTAGACAGGAATGTTATCCACCCTCAACCTAGTACGATCTGGACAGCGATCCACTACACTGCACAACAGGTGCGTAGCCGAAGATGCTGGCCTGAAAAGGGTTATGTATGGCTCCAATTGAGAATTTATTCAGATGTTTCAGATTTGCTGGAACAGACACAAATCAGAGCTGAACCAACCAACAGTTCATATTGTGGTCTCACTCAGTGGCTTCAGTCTGCTTCAGTCCAAAAACATGACAAACCACGGAAAAAAAGGCTTTTAATAATTAGTCACAAAGAATTAGCCATTGTGACTGTTAAGAGAATTTCTTTCAGTGAACACTTATTTAACCATGACCCGACCATCTAAAACCGTATGATTTGTTAGAATTAAGATAATTCCAACACGCACAAAATAAACATAAAAGTATATTGTTGATTAAGGCAGGATAACCATAATGACTCACCATATATCCATCCAATTGCTATCGTCTGACACACTGAAAGAAGAAGAAGATTGTTGCCACTACAAACATAATGGTCAAAGAGTTGAAGGAAATACAAGCCACCCTGCAGGAAGATAGAGGTTCAATTGTTAGTGCACATCAACACAAAAACAACACACTTCATTTCAGTTAGATTAGTGCTAAAGCAGCTCATCGTGCTGCATGACACATTGACAGTAATCAGTATCGGCCCGTTTCTGGACAGTTCAGAGGCTAACTTTTATTCACTGTGAACTGATCACAAACATGAACATTTCTGGGAGACCACCACCAATTTGAGTTCCCACCTCTGTGACGAGAAGGAGGCCGAGAAAGAAGCAAACAGAGCAGAGACAAAGCAGCAGCAGCTCTCGGCGATAAGCTCTTCGAAACACAGTGGGAAACATGTCCGTCACTGAGGTCATCAGGCACTCAAGACTCACAAACTGCCAGAGACACAGACCAATGAGCTAAGTGAAACACTTCAATGAAAACCAAAATAACTAAGATTAACTGGAATTCACAATTTTAAAGTATGAAGGTAATTTAATGATTAATAGTTGGCTAAATGCAAATATCTTGTTTGTTTGTTTGTTTTTATCTCACCTGTGTATCTGCACCCAACAAGATGACCATGACGAAGAAGCATATAGCCCATAGCTGAGGTAAAGGCATCATGGCTACTGCACGTGGATAGGCAATAAATGCCAAACCAGGTCCTGTAACACATGTTCGTCAATTGAATGCCACTTTCCACAATTCATTTCAGATGGAAAGCTTTTTTTTTTTTTTATCATTTTACTATATCGATAATTGTTTTAAGGTTAAGGTTAAAGTGGCTATAATCAATATTTTAATTATAACAATGTATCAAAACAATGTAACAGTGTGAAAGACGTCATAGTGATGAATCATTTGAATCTGCAGCTCATACTTAGCTCATTGTTTAGCTTCAACTTTACTGTTTTGGTTCACTCATTGCTCTAATAGCAGCGTCTTAAACAACAAAAAAACTACTGTACACTATCGGCTCAGCCCCAAACAGCACACAGACACAGTTAGAGACTGGCTGGGACTGTGGACCATCTTGACTTGAATGGCATTATTGTTGTTCTTGCAATCAAGAAGTTGCAGTGGTAAGTTGAACATCTTAGATTAGATCATGTTTTTGAAACCAAGTGGAAACACTGGCAAGACAGTCGAGCTACTGTGAAAACTGGCAACACTTTATTTTGCAGATCCTGTATTTTCCAGATAATTTCCTGGAAACTTTAATCACAATTTCCTAAAAATTAGCTGGTACTTAGCTGTAAATCACACATTTCCAAGAATGGCAGACACAGTTTGATTTTTAATTGTAAGGGGAATAGAGAAAGTGCTACCTGAAAGTGAAGTTTATTGATCATGGTAACAGTTTGAAAGAAAACCCTACTCTTTCAAATGCAGCTGAAAACACAAAAATCTTGTGGAATTTACAGGTTTTTAATCATAGCCTGACCAATAATCAATTTCTGAGGTTGGTATAATTACTGGCATGAATTTTGAAAAAGAAATCTGATAATAAAATATCAGATAATTTCATTTTTACACATTTTTGATAAGTATCCCTTAAATTCTTTCGTGGTAATGAAAGAATTTTGATCAAGATCAGCTCTATAATTATCTGCAGGGCAGCTCTTCAGGTAAACAGAGAGGATTTAATAAAGTGATCACTGAGTGTAAATATTACAACACAAACTATGTAGTGGTGTTTTTACCAGAGGCAGCCACTTCAGATATTGGCAGTCCTTGTTCGTAGGACATGAAGCCCAAAACAGAAAAGATTGCAAACCCTGCCACAAAACTGGACCCGCCGTTCACCAAGCAAAGAACAAACGTGTCTCTGAGGGAAAAAACACACACCACAAACACCAAAACTGTTTAGCAAAACAGTGGGATTGTGTTAAAAAGTTACACTGAGAAGAAAACTGTAGAGCATGACGGAGATAATGGTAAAAGTGAATACTCAGAACACATCTGGCTTCTGAATACACAAAACAATGGTCAAAAACGTGATTGTCACGTGTCATTTTACAGTCAAATAAAACATTGATGACTGATGATGGGTGATGTAAAAGGTTAACGTGCGTGTGGATTGTTTAAAACCAGGTGTCTTAAATAATGCCATGATTAGCATGCAGGTTGAAACAGGTCTGCATTTTTTTAAAATCATGCCTGACTAAACAAAGGCTTTTAATGCACTGCACCTTCCCCCCTCATTTAATTTCCCTCTCATTTCTCTACACCAGTTTGCTCCATTATTACTTTATATTTCTACAAACAAAAATGTATGCCATCAGAATAACTTGAAAGATGCTATAATCACTTAAAATTTAAAGAAGTGGAGACTTTTACTACAAAATTCCCTCCTCTTAAATTTTTTTTCTTCTAGCACCCCCAGGTTCTGAGAGCCTACTGGTTGATCTGGTCTCTAATAAAGTCATAATAGAGAAAAAGAGAAAACCTTATCGCTAGAATATAAGGTCAGCCTTCTGCATGTGTTTTACAAATACATTTAAATATAGGACAAAGAACAAAATACAGAGAGCACTTACTTGAAACAATCATTGTTATACTGATTGTAACTACCCAGGGCGGTCAAACTCCCCTGACAAATCCCAAAAGAGAAAAGAACCTGTGCGCCTGCGTCCATCCAAACCTAAGCAGATTCCAAAACAAAAATATGAGTAAAGTTTCACCAGTTAAAGTACTGAAGGAATGGAGATGTCTGCACAAGTATGTGTGTATATTGGCTTCTGACTGAGGTGGCAGCTTGTCTTGGTATTTACTGTATGTGGAATAGTTGACTTTTTACTTACTTGAGGGTCCACCAACCTTGTTGGGTCAGGATACAGGTAGAAAGCTAAGCCATCCATAGCTCCTGGTAGAGTGAGTCCACGAGCCAACAGAACCACCAGCATGAGGTAGGGGAATGTGGCTGTAAAGTAAACTACCTGTCAACATGAGAAAAAGGCAGGTTTTTGCTTTTAATGCAGAGCAGCTCGTGAACCTGCAGCCACAGAGGAACATTGAATATGACAAACTCAGCTCAGCTCAAGTATTGTAACTCTAAAGACTGAAGACACTGTAGCATTGTCTGTTCAAAGGAGGCCATATATGAAGGCATTTGCAGTTGTTATGTTATTATTATGTTATTTATTCTTTTTACCCATCTGTAGTTGTGATTGTTCTGGTTGTTCTAGAACTAATCGACTAATCAATTAATTAGTCTGTTGACAGAAAAATAATCTGCAGCTGTCTAGATAATTAATCGAATTGTTTTAAATTTATGAAAGCTTCTGAAATGTGAATATTTCGAGGTTTCCTTAGAGCTTTGAGAAACTGGCATTTTTTTGTTGCAATTTTATTGGCCAAACAACTAACTGATTAATCAACAAAATAATCAACAAATTCATGGATAATAAAAATAGTCATAAGTTACAGTCCTAGATTGGTCTGCATTGTTTTTTATGCCACATGTTTGGTGTTGGTCGTGTTTGTTGGGAGGTTAGGGACAGGGATAGTGAAGACAACAAGGCGCCTGAAGAAAGGCTCACTGCTCTTTTTGAATAATGCTTGACATATTTGCATTTGGCGTTTAAAGCCATTTCCATTGTAACATCTAAAGAACAAGCACCTTGCACTAACAGAGATGCCGCTCCAGTTGAAGGGTCAGAACACTAATATCAATGAGCCTCATGCGAGAACCACTACATCAAACAGATACACAGAAATAGCTCTACCTTTCCAGTGGATCTCACTCCTTTCCAAACACAGAAGTAGCACAGGATCCACGCCAGTAAGAGACACAAAGCCAACTCCCACCTCAGGCTACCAATCTCCTCAATCCCTTGAGATATACCCAGTACTCGTCTTCTGAAAATAAACACATAATTACCATGACTGTTGATAAAAATCAAATGCTCTTGGCCTTGCAAAAGAAAAATTTCAGTTTCAGGGGAAAATTAGTAACTGAGATATTTCTGACAGTTGAATAAAAAGATAAAACATCAAAATGAAGCACTAATTACCATTACACTACATAACATTAGTGATGCCGTGCATACCTATTGTATATCGTGTATAACCAACTGAAGCAATAAATTATCGCATTTTGATGTAACCGGCTCATTTATATTCTGTTATTGTCTGCTCATATGTCAAGGAAAAACAAGAATTCCCGCCTCAGGGTTGTGCACCTCCCCCAACCAAGTTGCAGTTTAAATGCACGTCTGTCTTGACTCACATAACATATGTAGTGAAGACTTTGCAGGAATCTAATAAAATATATTTACTGTATTTGCAGAACATTATGATGTCACAGTGAAGCTGACCTTTGACCATTCATTCGTCACTATAGACATTCATGTGAAATTTTCATAATTAGAATAGGAATTCTTAAGCCAAAAACATGTTTTATGAGGTCACAGTGACATTGAGTTTTTAGGAAAACTCAACATGGCAGTCAAAATAATTAAAATTGTTAAAATAGTTAAAATGGTCTGGACCTGTCTTGACTGAAGCACAGTTACAGTAACTCACTGAAAGAAATGTTTTTTTTTTACAGCCATGTTAGCGGTGCTAGCAGCTCTGTCATCGCATCATTATTTCTGCAGTGACGGCATGTAATTTTAACAGATTCCAGGCCGTCACCTCATAATGAAGTGTGAAAGATCATGGACAAATACTCGCAATATCAACTTTCCGTGTCAGTGCCAACGAAAAAGAAGACACGTGTGAATTATACTTACTCCCAGAATTCTGTTGCAGGTGTGGTTGCGTTTGCTGTCCAGTTTGAGGACGCATTTGTTTTATCAAATTCAACACAAGACTCTGAGAAAACAAACAAAAAAAAAATCATGACATTTTATTTGATCAAAGTGCAGATAAACAAATATTTGATAACAAAGAGATACTTATAGTTCTATAAACTCATAAAGTACAAATTAATCCCAATAATTCCACACTAATTTCAGATGTGAGGAACCCTGGAATATCACTGCTACAGGGTTTTGTGAAACCAGTCACTTGAGCTATCAATCAATCAAGAACGCAAGCAGTTTATTAGAAATTCTTGTATTTCTGTATCAATTCAAATGCGACCTCACAGGCCTTTCTCTGCATTTAAGTAGATATAAGGTAGTTGATTTCTGTATCTGTCTGCATGTCTACCTGTGTTCCAGGTGTTTCTGCAGCTGGCCCATGGGACTTCAGCACTGAAAGATGAGAAGAGGTAGAAGAAGGCCCATGCCTGGATGACAATGTATGACACGGCAGCATATGCAATCACCACCTGGGTAGC
>NW_019525075.1:1392107-1441908 GCF_002814215.2 Seriola lalandi dorsalis
TGTGACAGACAGGTCTTTTAAGACACACAGGTGTTGATTATCACAACTGATTTTGCAATAGAGTACAGGTTCCTTTGTTGTTCTCAAGTCAACCAACCAATAAATCCCTGAAACTTCTATGACAGCAGTTAAGAAGCGCATTATTAGTAAATAAAACCAATGAAGTCATAGTCAAATCAGGTAATGCCATATTTATAGTATGCCAATCTAAACACGCCAAGAAGTATCCATATTAACAAGTCATTCAGTTCTGTACTGAGTCTGTTCTTCCATTTAAAACAAGTGAAAACATCTTGGCCAAAGTTGTTATGTGTTCAGTTCAGTTTCATGCATTTAGATTTTATGTTGTATTGAGCTATGCCTATATTGGCGTAATATATCAGAGCTTAGAGCTGTGTTTTATCAGTTAAATCAACTTAATTTATATCAGTCCTGAAGGAACTCACTAACCTACCTACAATAACAAAATGTGATTAAAAGATTCAATTATTATGCTTTACTATATACTATATAAAGGTTTAGCCCTGAAAGTGTGACACATTTCATTTCCAAAATATTTTTTTGTACATACTGGACATAGATGTAACTGTGGGGATGAAGGAGTATTTTTACACACTAATCTGCTAATTACATAATACTGTTCTGTTTACACTGACCTTCAAACAAAGGGCAGAAGTGCCTCCAGCACGTGATGCATCCCTGAGATGTGAACTGTCCCATGGCCGTCTCCAGGAGGAACATAGGGATACCACAGGCAAGCAGAAACAAGACATATGGAACCAGAAATGCACCTGAGAGAAGAATAATGAGCATGACAAACAAACCAAATCACTCTTTTCTGAGCGTTCATTTGAGTCACATCATTCATGTTGATAAATCTACTTTTTTTTTTTTGAAGGAAGAAAAACACATTCAATGAAAGAGGTTTTTTGATCACACGTAAAAATGCAAAATCTAAACACACTGTTAGCCCACATGGGTTCTTACAGTATTTGCAGTAGACACTGATTGTACTTTTAGCAGTCCTATTCATTCTAAAGAACCGAATCTTGTACATCTAGTCACAGATTGTGGCCTTGAAAAATATGAAACACTGATGTAATAATGCAGATTTTAGGGAGGCACAGCTTTAATGTCAAACCAGTTATTGATAATGTTTTTTTAATATATAAATGACTGACTATCCCAAGTTCCTAAACAATGGTCTCCTTTGTCCCATGAGCTGCATTTGATTACACGAAAACGAAATGTTCCTTTAACAAACAGAAGCTTATCATTTAAATCTTTGAAGGCGTCAAGGTTACTTTTCCACATTTGTTGGCATTACATTTCGATTAAGAGCAGTCGCTTGACTTTGTGCAGAATGATGTAAAAGCGGAAAATGACTTATTTTTCTAGATTTGGGATCCTGCTTACCTCCCCCATTTTTGTAGCACAAATAGGGGAACCTCCAGAGGTTTCCCAGGCCGACCAGGGTTCCTGCTACAGCCAGCAGGAACTCCAACTTGCTCGCCCATTGGCCGCGATCCAACAGCTGCGTCTTCGTCACCAGTCTGTTATCTTGACTGGGCATCTCGAGACTGTTTCCTTTGAGGAATTCCCTTGACATGTTCAGAGACAGAAAACTAAATTAATTACAAATATGATGAAATCTGACCTGAAATGTCCTTCCACCTCCTTCACTTCTTTAGGACAAGGTCTTTCAAACCTTTGGAGCTCTGAGTTGTGAACAGAGACAAAACTACTCAGCTGATTATTTGGCACTGCTCACAAGCTTTATTTATTTATTTGTTTGTTGAACTTTAAGCTTGTCGGATTATCAGGAATGGAAAGTTTTCACCGGCAGGTGTTTATCAGAAAGCTGCACTTATTGGAGCACATGCCAGAATTGAAGTGATGCATTTAGCAGCCTGGTGTAAAACAAAAAACACAGTGAGGTACTTACCCCTCCCCCATGAGTTGCTTACAGCAACAGCAAACTGATCAGTATTCCTCTCAGCCGGGTGCACCGCAGCATCTCTACACAATCATGTCATGAGCAGAGCCAGAGTAAGAGACAAAGTAGCTATGGTTCCCCTTGGCTCCTCTATGACCTAAATACTGTTGGATTGGTCTGCAGAGCATCATGTCTCACTTGAAATAGTGTTTGGCTCTGACAATGGTCCAAGGTCTACTTCCTTGCTGTATTTTTCCACTGAGGCAGGGGTAGCTTGAGTCATTGAGATTAGCACAGTTGCTAACAACTAAACCAAATCAGCTGAGCCGTCTCGGCTATGTCAGTGGCTGGAAACAGGCTTCAGTTATCTGCCAAATGGGAATTTGTATCCTTGGGTACTAAATCATGCAAAACAATACGAATAACATTTTTGTTTTCTGACAGCCATCTGGTGTGAATAACTGAAGCTGACTATCTGGATAGATGTATTTTGTTTGCACTCATATTTACACTGTATGGCATCTTATTATTGTGATACAGTGCCATGAAAGTGCAGCTTTATAATGTACATCTGCAGCTCTTAGTGCACTGGTGCTCTACTTCTTCTTTTTATATTTACCTTCAAAATGTCTGACATTACTGTGTTTATTACTGTAATATTGCTCAATAAATCATAAATCAATTCTATTTTACTAACTTCCTTTTCCTAGTTTTTATAGTTGTCTACTTAACTGTTTCTCTCCTGCTACTGTGACACTTGCATTTAACAATGTGGCATCAGTAAAGTTTATCTTATTTCATCATTATAAATTGGCACAAATATGGAGGCTGGAGTGTGCAACTGCAAAAATAAATATTTATACATTTTTCTGTGTTTAATTATAGTAAGGCAATAATTTGATGCATTTGAACAAATGTTAACATAATACTCTCATTTATATTCAAATTATGTTATTAAAATGGTAAACATTCAACAAATGTGCTAATTAATACCTGTATTTGGAACTTGGACTTTGTAAGTGAATTTGCAAAACAGTTTTAGATGTGTATTCCATCTCACAATTAACTTATCTCATCTTCCATTGTGCTTAAAATTTTGAAACTTCAAACCAGTAAAATTGCACAGTTACTAGGTACATGAAATACAGTGTAAAATAAACTTTAAGCTTAATTTTACTCACCCAGTCTGATGGTAAATCTGTCTGAATGAACAGAAGGAACAGCTTTTATATTGAGTGAGATGGTTAGGCTGAAGTCCAGCTCACATTACACCTAATTAGCAAAGCTCTCCCTTTGGTGAAGCAAGCAGCACAAATATAATTTCTTGGAACATGACTAAATAAGCATCTGTCATACAGTAGAACAAAATGTTCAGTAAACAGATGAAAGAATTCTTTCATGACATCCCTGAACAAAATGTCATGAGACGATCAGCTCAGTTAACACGCATAAGCCAGTGGTCTAACCAGAAGCACAGGTTCATAACCACAAAGCTCTCTCACAGACAGACATGTGCGTACTTATTGTGTAAACAGTGGTGTCCGACTTCAGTGGTTGTTGGAGATTGTTGTGGTTGTTGAGGTCTGTTTGCTTAAAACCATAATCCACAATATTTTGATGACATAAGCGTGAGGTCTGCTCAAGTGCAACGCCGAAGAGTTTGAGTTACATGAGAAACTTGTGCTCTCCTCCACCTATGATAAATCAATCCAGTTTGTGTTAATCCCACTACTCACAGAGCTTTCTGCCACAAGAAGCAGAGACTTACAGTTTATGTATCTACAGTACCGTAGAAGTCCAGGTCAAAAACAACAGCCTTATCTGAAAAGTGCAGCAGCTAAATTGCGTTTCCTTGCAATGCATGCTGAGCTGCGTCTGAAGATGAAAATGAAACTGTACTTGATTATAAATGAGTGGCAGGGCTCTTCAGACACCACTTCTGTCCACACAGAAATATCTTTATAACAATAACATAACAAAAATAACATTTTATAGAGAAATTGATGATGCCCAGAGGATGAGTCCTATTGACTTTGGTGATCTGCAGATTTTTCCTTTTGCATCACTAATAGTTCAAAGTTTTTACTTCTCCATTGAAACATCTCGAGTTCTTCTACCTTTACTGGCACATTTATGTCTCCCAGATGATTCCTCGTTATTATGATCTCCTGACTTTTCCTCTGGCGTTAACTGCAGGTACACATTTGTGGTTTTAAGTGAAACGCCTTCATAACCTTTTGATGGATTTCTATGAAATATGGTACAGACCCTTCTTTACAACTTTGCTGATCCTTTAACTTTCATCAGTGCTATCATCAGGTCAAAACTGTCAAAACAAGTACAGCCTCACAGAGCTGGTTGCATGGCTGTGGACTTAAAAGTCTTGTTCATTGCTGCTTTTGCTTGAAGGATTGGATTTTGTAATGATAGTCCATTAATTGGCCTTTCATTTGTGTGTGTCACTTGTAAGGCTTACAGAAATTTCAAAGACTGGAAACAGCAAGTTCAGAGTTCATCTGGTACTATTAGAAGATAACAGTTCTGGGGACTTGAGCTTGGGTTAGTAAGAAAATGATGAAATGAGAAGCTGAACTTGCAGAATCTACAGTCGTCTTTTTACTCTAGTGGTTTGGAATTCCTCCCAACTTTGTTTAATCTGCAATAACATACTTTTGTCAACTTGGTGGCAGAAACAAGTTGTGAACACAGCACTAAAACACAAATATCACCATATTAATATGATATGCTGTTAGCAAACAGATGCTTATTTACACATCAGTTACAGAGCAACTTTTAACTCGGTTTTCGGTCTCCACCAACTTCTGAAAGAAATATCTGGCTCTTAAGCTGCTAAATGCTTATGGTAACCATCTTAGAAAACAACTACCTGCGGTGGCTGAAGCAGTGACACTGAACCGAAACATTTAATTTACATACCAAGGAATTCATCAATGAGCTGAGACTCACTATAAAGCTCCTTAAAACCAAAGGGACCTGCAGATTCAGATGATAATTCTCTATCATTACGAGAAAACCTCTTTCTCATTGTCATATTGCTTTACATTGTCATACATAGCTAATATAAAATACAAATTATCACCACTTTAATGACCCATAAAAACACCATTACATAACCTAAGATAAAAAATACATCGCACAGCTGCTTTACAACAATAATTTGCAGATGATTGTTTTTTGGCTCAATAATAATAATGCACTATTTACAGCGCATGAAAGGAATTTTAACTCACACAACTCAAGACCCATAATTATTGCAATTTAAATTCACCTGACTTATCTGCATTTCAGAAATAGCCAAAACTTTTTTTTTTTGTCTTAAATCTCTTTTCCTTTAAATGAGCAGCCCTACCACAACTTCCTGTCACAGGTTTACACAAACGGAAAACACAGCTGCTGTTTGTAGTGAAAACTGCACTGGGAAACTGGAAATTCGAGATGATCATATTTCTGGGGCTAAGACAGAAATCAAACACTCAAATGACAAACTGTAGCGCAAGTTTCATGACGTCATGTACAGGCATTGTCTATCTACCTGTGTTCTGTTACAACAAAATGAATTATTGAGCGCTTTAGTTACGTTAAAACCTCTCAAGACTTAACATTACTGACGCCAAGTAGAGTAGAAACAATAAAAGCTCTGCTTTATTTGTGAGGCTCCTCTTTTGATACAATAATTCAATAACCATAAAACAAGACAGACATACGAACACAAGACAAGACAGCTACTATTTAAGGCATATATTTACAGTTTGCTGTAAATCTCTAGAGCTAACAAAGGACCATGCTCTCTGTACATCAAATTATTAAAATTGTTTACACACAGGCAGACACTAAGTACATGCTCAAAAAAAGTTAATATTCAGCTGCAAAAACAATTGTTGAATAAAATCACGATTTAATTTCTGATTTAAGCAAAAATGGGAAACATGATTATGTTCACTTGGATAGTAAGTAATTTATCCTGGGCAGGTTGTTGAGCTACAGACAGCTGTATATGTTCTCAACAAGAAGGCAATCTACTCTGAATGGTGTTTACACAGTTAACATCATTTCTCTCCTCAGGGTACAGAAATCCCTCACACAGCGCAGTTATTCTCAGCTGTTGGGTCGGAGGATGAATGATTATCCACACAATGGTTGGAGTATTGTATTACACACATTTAAACAGGCCCGTTTCATGTCTGTTTTAAATATTTCCTTTGAAAATAATAAATAGACCAGAGCAAACACAGCATTTCGCCTCCAGGAGTGATCAGGTTTGATCATCGACAGCCCAAAAAAGGTTCGGTGTTCACATAAGCTGCTTTGACCTGACTCGTTTCTTTCTCTCTTAAAAAAAGATTTTTTTTTTTTAGATCTTATACTGATCAGATTGTTGAGCAGTCGGTTCTGGTATATTTTTATAAAAATATTCTAGGAATACCTTAAAAATATCTTGTAAATGCTGTAATGTTAAAAATTTTACATGTTATGAACTGAAGAGGCACATGATCCTGGAGGGAAAAGCTTTGTTTGCTCAAATGCATTTATTGATTCTTTGAGACAATAAAGATTTGACTTAAAGAATAAAAAATGGACACTGTTTAGTGCGCAATAAGATATTTTCATTGCTTCATTTTAATATTAGAATTACATTTACTTTTACATTTTGCACAAATCCACACTCTATAATTGATAAAATTCAGGGTAAAATTCACCAAATGTCAGACTCACTTTGTTTTTGGGATAAAGAGGAGGTCAGATAACATACAATGCATCTCTGTGTGGAATGATTTAAGAATGAAAATGACCCAAATGTTTCTTTTGACAGTCCAACAGATGAAGCAAATCAGCTTTTTAAATTCACCTCTAATGGCAGCAATGATAAGACCCTCACTGCATACTCATTTATAAGCCATGGATGGACACAGAAACATACAACAAATATCTGAAGAAACTTTTTCAAACCCAGACAAAAACATAAAGAAGTTTTCCCTCTTTCAGCAAAAATATTTAGCATGGTTAAACCTTTAGCTGTGCATTCATATCACAAGTAGAGTCTACAACAGCAGTGAGTCACTCGAGTCTCACTTGATGAGTCAGAGAGTACCTGCAGTTCCTTGTAGGTCCCAGGTTTTGTCATGCTCAAGCATTATTTGGCACTCATTCAATTCATAAATTGATATAATAGTCACAAAGTTAGACCAATGCAACCTGTATGTAAATACACAAATCTGTCACAAAAATGTACAGCTCAGACCCGTACATGTACATCACCCACTGGTGGCGATTACACTCACTCAGTACCAGACAAAATCAAACCAGATTTAAAGAAAAAAAAAAAAATACACAATCATAATCATAATAATAATAATAATAATAATAATAAGAGATATTACAGTTTTCTGATACTTTCAGTATTTTGACAGATCTATCTTGTAGCATGAACAGGAAGTTGAGGTTTTACAATATGTCATTTAGATTATGATTGATTGGTGGGAGATATTCCTTTGAACGTGATGAACAAAATTAGTTAAGAGCTCATGATGATGATGATGATGACGATGATGAAAACCACAATATGTAGCATTATGATGCAAACTGCCTTCATTTCTGTTCTTACTATATTCTTGAAATCTGACTTGTATATCTTATCTCACACTGAGTAGTTGCAAATTGGGAAAGTACACAAAAAAACAGAAATCTCTGAAAGGAGGTTTATTTCCACATTCTTCAGCACTATGAGAAGAAACGGCAGCTGATGAGAGATCAGATGGTCATGGAGTGCACCATAGCCACATGGCATTATAATGACAAACATACTCAAGTCTTTACTCATAGTTAACATCGTATGTTACAGAACATAAGAGTCATGATTCAACATCTTTTCAGTCACACTGAATTTGGCTATTGCACTGCATCTCACAAACCACTGAGCAGATTATCAAGGGTATGTTCTGTCTCATGTAATCTCAACAAATTATGATTCTTTCAGTTTTCAGCTCTAAAACCTGAAGGAATATTTCCACAATTTGGGAATATGCATTCTTGCTGGAAGTTTGATGACAAGATTGATACCACTCATGTCTGTATGCTAAATATGAAGGAAACAGCCAGGACAGTGTTAGGTTATCTTAGCATCAAGACTGGGAAAAAGGGGGAAACAACTAGCCTGGCTGAGTCTGATCAATTTCCTATCGGTTTAGACAAAACCATGCCACGTATAATGAGAGCCTTGACAGAACGACCGAAGCCCTAACATTTTCATCTGAACTTAATCTGTAAATGAAATACAGCTAGCCTGGCTCTGTCTTAATATATACAATCCATCCACTAGCACCTCTAATGCTCACTAACACATTATAAAAATCCCCAATTTGTCATTTTATAGGGTGTTTTTCTTGGCCTGGAGCAATGACTTGTTGGGGTCTCCACTGGTTGCCTGGCAACTGCTGTCGAGTCCACAAATTATTTGACACTTTGGTTTTTGTATGTCTTACAATAGCATATAGTGTGTTAACCAGTGAACTTTTGAGGCGCTGGTAGGTTGGATTCTTTTTAACTTTTGGACAGAGCGAGGCTAGCTGTTTCCAGTGTTTACGCTAAGCTAAGCTAATCTTCATATTTACCGTACAGACATGAGAGTGGTATCAATCTTCTTATCTAACTATGCAAAAAAAAAATTCCAAAACTATTCCTTCAACAGACATCATTTTCAAATACAGTTTGGTGTAAAACAATCAGGAGTTGGCACATTTTTTTTTTTCTTCAAATCCAACTTTAAGTGTGTGAAACCACTTTGACTAAAGCCCCCTTTAAACTTCAGACTTTCAACAGGCGGTGACTTCTTTTTTTCCTTTCTTTTTTTTTAACAACAGGCCGCCCTCATAAACAGCAGTGAAAATGTTTTCCAGCTTGAATATGAAAGGCACAGTGAGAAATTTCTTTAAAATGGACATTAAGATATGCGTTTATGTTTGTACAGTGAACACAGAGCAAGCCCTTTTGTTAAACAACCCATTCAATAAATACAGTTTTGGGAACTTGGTTGTTATCTCAACCTGTGGCTCCTTGCCCTGCAGATTACACCAACAGAACCAATCATACCCACGAGCGGCGCTTAATCATTTCAGACACCTGTGAGAATTACGCCTTGAGCATAAACACTGAAGGTTATGAGAATGAAATGCTTGAGATAGCATCGACATCGAGCCAGTCACAGTAATGTACGTGAGAGTTGCACTTCTTTTGAACTCACATGAAAAGGTTTTAGTGCTGAACGATCTGCAAAACAATTATTTAACATATCTATTTATTTTTTATTATTAATCAGTAAACACAGGAGTATGTGGTAATGATGCTGCAATCACTGTTAACAGGTTTTAGGTGGTGGTGAGGTTACTGCGTTATGACAAAGATAATTGACACATTTAAACATGGACTTTTTTTTCTTCTTTTTCTTTTTTTTAAATGACCATAAAACCACATGTAACAATATTCTGAGAAATTAGATGAACCACTTGCTGCTTCCTGTATGAAACATTGTCACTGGTTTGAAAAGTTTAATACAATAAAATTTAAATGAAGTATTTGGCAATGGTGACCTACTGTATGGCACTGTAAATGTGAGTTTAAGCAAACACAGTGTCTGACAATCAAGAAAACAGGCATCTTTTTTTTTTTCTTTTTCTTTTCTTTCATAGCTAAAATCTCACTATGAAGGAAAACATTGTACCTGAAATAATAGTAAGACTGCTGATTCACAGAAGAACAGGCGATTAAATACATTAAGCCCACAGCTCTATAGACTACTATTTAAATTTCACACTTCACACATTGGTCTGATTTCGATTGACAAAACAATAATTCACCTATTATTGCAAAAATGTAAACATCCCTCCGATGACAATATCTTTGCAAATACAGTCAAAAATGTGAGTATTGGGACAAGTTAAGAGTTGGCTTTTTTGTTATAGAAGAGACATTTTTTAAATCTCATACCAAAGTATGACCCTCAGGCAAAAATACACACTATCAACTTCTGACTTGGATTTATTTTAGGCTTCTGTGTTGGGAATGTTAATGACCAACTAAACAAAAACTGTTGCTCCCTTTTCACATTTCTATTACTATCAAATCAGTGGCACTGAAATCATTTATCAAGTAAAATTGCAAAAATATTTGTTAACTTGTGACGATTTTCTCTGTTTTTACATCTTTGTCAACTGAAGATTTTGGGGTTTTGGACTTTTGTTTGGAAAAAATGTTACCTTACAATTTTGATAACTTTTTTAATTAATTATTTGAGTAATTTATCATGGACATATTCATTGATTAATTGATCCAAGATTAATCTTTGTCAATTTAAATATTAAGAAAAAAAGAATGTGAAACATTGACTGTTTTTCTCTCATCAGATGTTGAAATGTGATGCTTTTATCATCATACGTTAAATATCTTTGGGTTTGGGGCTGTTCCTCTGACAAAAAAGCAATTTAAGACACCACCTAAGGGAAGTTATACATTTTTTGTTGACAGTTACGGACTAAATGATTGACACTTAAGTTCTGGTATTTCACGTGACAGATTTCAGTTGGAAAATGGTCAATCATCATCTCTGCATTTCAGTTAATCAGCACTTTAACTCATGTTACACAGAAGCCAAAAAACCCTCCATATCAGAAGTTGAGAATTTGTATTCGTGTCTCATATTCATCTCTTTAACTCTGTTTAGAAAAAGATCAACTTCAGCTAAATGCCACAACACATCTGCGTTTGCAGGCCTATAGACGTGTATAAATCTAGAACATTTTGGCCTTCGTCTGGCGGCTGTAAATATCAACTTGATATGAGCGTTCAACAAAAAGGTGACAGCATCAGTGGGCCTGTGCTTCTGTTACCCCTCCTACCAGACAGCCAGTTTGTCAGGAGAACAATCTCAGTGAAATTAAATTTTGTCCAAATGAAACATTCTCTGAAATGGTACAATACATTTCTACTGCTCAGAAAAAATCTCAGAAGAACACAACAATGCTACTTCTATTAACAATATGGTAAAAGATCTGACATCGCGTAAGTTTTCACTTTGACAAGTACCTGTAGCTTACACGGGCTACTGTTAGTATGTACACGTAGCAGCATAAAACCACCATAGCTGTGATTATCAGACTACAAGATTACCATTCTTATATCTCGCTCCGAAATGGCTGTCGATGCGG
This sequence comes from Seriola lalandi dorsalis, assembly GCF_002814215.2. Classification (NCBI taxonomy): domain Eukaryota; kingdom Metazoa; phylum Chordata; class Actinopteri; order Carangiformes; family Carangidae; genus Seriola; species Seriola lalandi. The sequence goes on from NW_019525075.1 coordinate 1,403,262, forward strand.
ATGAGGTGGAATGTGCAGTTTTTATTTATCTTAATTTCTATTTTCAGGTATTTTTTTTTTTTAAGTTTATATCCCAACTGCTTTCACCTTCTGCTTTTCTGTCCTATAAGTCCTAATGGCACGTTTGATTTTATTCATCATACAGTTTGCAATTAAGTTTTGGCACTTAAAATATAAATACAGTTTCTCTTTCTTTTAAAATATAATTACGCACAGTTATAACAGTAACACACCAGTGTCCAGTGATAATTTGAGGTGAAACTTTGGTCTCCATATTACCAACTGGATTACAAAACGCTGGTCATCACATGGAAAACAAAACTATTACAATTAAGAAGAAAAAAAAAAGAAGAAAAAAAGAATGAATAAATAATGAAATAAATAAATAAATATCTGACTAAGAAGGTTAATAAATAGCCTCACAAAACTCTTCACTGCATGAGTTGGCAACATACTTGATTACCCTTTAAATAGACCACTCACCCCTGATCACTGACAAATTATAGATTCGGCACATTTTAAGTGAGGTTATAGCTTAATGCCACTATTTGAGGTTATCGATGTCTCCATCAAAACATTTAAATAAACTCTACCTACAATGCTGACTAAGAAATGTCCATGAAGTAATTTGGCCCCCTGCTTTTGGTAAAAGGACATGGTCGAACCTGTGGCTCCAGTGGAGAGGAGAGGGAGTAGTTACAAAGAGCGTTTCAGTGGCCCAGGGTCAAAAGTGCAACGTGACAAGCGTAAACAGCTGTGGACCTCCCGCAGGTCTGGGATGATTCGCAGGAAGTGTGATCGAAGATGATATGCTACTTTTTCTTCTGCTGCATGTGGATAGGAGGAGGGAGCCAGAGCTCGACTAATCCATGTGTGCTACTTTTACCATCATTCAGTTTAAGTCTAATTCTCCAAATATCACCAAATATCATTTTATTCCATTTTTGAATTGGACAAAACTATTTCTAAAATATGATAAAATACAATTCCATAGGATTGTGTGCAAAATGCTCTATAGGCATATAGTAACAAAGAATGGTCTCTTCCACCAGCCACAACATTAGACTTAGGTGCTTGTGATGAGGTACGAATATTGGCCAGTATCTTGGAGGAACCATTAACCTTCCTGCATGCCAACAACTGCTCTAAGCCTTCTGTAATGAGCCTCATATTTCTGACTCTCATTGTGTTTGAGTTAAAAAAAACAAAAAAAAAAACACATGGATGTAGCATAACTAAATGATAGGGACAATAATATTTATGAGTGGAGATGGGTTTAAGAATTCAAATTTGCTAATACAGTATGGCAATGGATGCTTCCACTGAACAGAGGTCACTGCTCCAAGTCATAGCTAAGCATAAAATCATACATGTATGTTTTTCATATATATGTATGATTTTATGCTCATATATAAATATCCATAAATCCAGCAAACAGTTTTTGCAGTTAAAACTGCAGATTCTCGAGAGAGCTTCACACCACATATCTAATAAATAACAAAATAAAATGGCAAATTCTCCTCAGAGATTTCTTATTTCCTTTTATATGCACAGATAAGTTTCAGTAAGTTTCTAATTAGGTACCTGTATCGTATTAGTCAGCCCGACAGTTGAATGGATGGATGACAGTGAAGGGTCCAGTGTGCTAAGATGAGGATAAGCCTTCATCTGTCTTCATCGCTCCTCTTCAGTTTGAACACCGTTTACAGAGGCAGGTCTGTGCTGTTGTGGCGAGTCTTTCTGGAAGTCCCATCATCCCTGGGCAGAGCTTTCTGCAGGTTGGACATGGCAGCGGTCTTCTTTAGGTCAATGACTGCGTAGCATTCACTGCGCCGGGGTGCCTGTGGGCCACATTTTTTGGGTGGTAGGCGCTGGTGCTGTGGCTGGGTCTGGGCACCCCCACTGCTGAGGGCTTGGCAAGGAGGTTCTCCCTCTAGGTCCACCTGGATGTAATTCAGCTGCCGCGATGGAGGCATGTGGCCGTGCTCACAGCCTCCAACCCCTGACCTCGATCGCCTGCCGAAATCAAAGCTAAATATTCGCCCCCCTCTGTCTGGCTGACATGGCCTTGGATGCGGGGGGCAGGCGTGTCGGAGCCGGGGCGGCTGGACCTGCTCTGTGTTGACATAGTTCTGCAGGGCATCTCTGTGGATGCCCCGACCATCCTGGTGGTAACCGTTGGGTGTCCCAGGGCCTTCTGAGAACTCATAATCATCAAAGTCTTCCTCTTCTTCTTCATATTCCTCCTCATCCTGCTCATCATCTTCCTCTTCCTGCTCGTCATCCCGCTGCAGAGCTCTGTACTCCCACACCGGAGGCAGAGACGGCAGGTTCTCGTAGTTAAGCAGAGCTGTCCGACGATGACCTCCACCCATGCCTCTCTCACAGGGATAGCCCTGTGGGGGCAGAGACGACGGGCCGTGGGCGTGTGGGTGCAGGAGGGAGTGGGAGTGACTGTCCCCAGTGCTGCTGCTGCTGCTTGAACCCACAGACTGCGACACACTGCTGGGACTCAGCCGCTGCTTCCGGCCGCTTCTCAAGCCATTGATGTTCTCGTAGGTGAGCTCGCCGCTCTGGCAACCGTCCGGGTGCTCGTGGCCCGGGTGGCGATGCGCATGGTGATGGAAATGGTGATAGGAGTGAGAGTTGCACAGGTGCATAGAGGGCTCGTCTCCTTCCGTCTCTGAGCCTGTTGCACCCTCTACTGGCTGAAGGTTGTGAGGATTGTGCCCATGCCTCTCCCTCTCTCTCTCTAGCAGATGGCGTTGTGCTGGAGTGGGGCCCAGCATGAATTTGACCTCCTGTGAGGACGGCTGCAAGAACACCTGAGGATCTTTATGCTCCTCGAGGGGACAGCACCGCAGGTTGGACTGCAGGTTTCCTTGGCCCCCGACAGGCATCGCTCCCCGTGTTGTTTCAGGGAAAGTGCTGGGCCGCACCTCAGGTAGGGAGTGCACACAGTGACGCATCGAGAGATCCCCCTCCATGCTAACAGTATTTACATAGGTGTGGGTCTGTCAGGGAATATAAAAACTGGATCAAACTGTGAACTACGACAGATACCGTAAGCTACGAGGAGCATGGATAGGTCTTACCTGATCTTCCAAACCCATGAGGCTATGTCCATGATCGTCAGCAAGAGAGGGTTGGGAGGAATCGCCTCTGATTGGATAACCAGGGTATCCATTGGGAAAAGCCTGGACAGGGAACGCTGGAGCTGCAAACACAGTTTTGTGACAATATAAAGACAGATCAGGTGGAGAACTGAGTCAGTGAGCTCAACATGGTGAGCCCAGAGAAAATGACGTGTCTAGAACAGGATCAAGCCACTGGAAAGTTAATGTTTTAAAAAGTGCATTTAGTGTAATATTGTGCATGTAATTTAAATGTTTTTGTTTATAACTGTAGACAAAACCTGACTTGGATCAAAAGATTCACTAGTTGTGCCTGTGTCAAAATTAAACAATATACTATGTTTTATTCCCCATACGTTTTCAGCAAGCTTGCGTTCATCAGGGTGGTCATATATTCCAGCTAACACGCACTATTCATTCATTAACACAGTCCAAACATTCTCAGTTTAGCTTGCCTTCACACTGTAAATAAAACACGAGCATTAATGACGGCGATCGTGATTTCTGAGGAAATAATATTCACTCACTTTGTCATAATTGAGGTAATGTAAAAAAAACCCATGAGTGTTCACCAACTTTACTTTATTTGGACTGACGTTAGAAAACAAAACATTTCTCAGAGACAAAAATCAGGGAAAAAAAATCACATCAGTATTTCTTGGGGGTTTTCGAATCAATGGCTTTTGAGAAGAATCATTTCCAAGAGAATATAAATCATAAAAACAAAATTACAATTTTATGGTATACCACAAAACTGTTATTTTCTTCTCTCTGCAGGGGAGCACTGTGTGTACAGAAAACACTTGGAAAAGAAAAAAGGTTTAGCACAAGTTTCTGTTTCTATTTTTTGTCTATTAACTGGTAAATGAAGTGGACTAACGTCGACAAGAATATGACCCTGCAACACAGCAACCTTTTTAAGACCAGTACTGCGATCACAACCATCATTCAAGGTTAACACGGGGATCACCAACTACTGCAAATCTACTGAAATAAAGTGCTGCCTACCATCAATGACATGATCCAGCTGTCAAACGTAGCTCTGACACTGGCTTGCTCTACACAGGGGAATATCAAGCTATGGACTCATCTTATTTTCTCTCACATTCAGCTTGAAAGATATAAAAACAAGTTTAGCCAGACAAACAAACGTCTTTCCTTTACTCCAAAAGAACTGCTCCGTGGAAAGTAATATCAATAATGTTAATAGTTTTTCCTGGACTGCTATATGTGCTACATAAGATGAGGTACCAGTGCCACAGTTTAAACCTGAAATAACTGATTTCTTTTATTTCTCTCTTCTTCCACTTGGGGGCAGCAGAAACAAGTCGTGAACACAAGAGTAACATATTGTCACATTTTAAGTTAATACAGGGAATTGTTAGCAGATAGTTGCTTATTTACACATCCAGCAGTCATGAAGCAACATTATCGTCATTCATTTGAAGTTGTGTTTATGGCCACCTGTTGAATATAAGGCCAATATTCACTCTCTTTTGTCTCAACCAACTCCTGATTGAAATATCTTTTATGTCTTTCGCTGCTAAATGCTTCACTATGTTCAGCAGCAAGTTGCTACCTGTGTGTGCTGTTTGGTGCTGAGCGGGTAGCGTACAGGTGGAGTTTTAGAGCTTTTTTGCTGAAAACAACTGCGGCTGAATGCGACGCTGTGAGATCAGTGAGCATGAACCGAAACAGTAGAAGTTGCGAGCTGGAAAATGAAAACAATGAGCTGCGGATTCAGGTGATAATTCTCTGTAGGTTCGTCACTATGAGAGACCTCTTTGTTTTACGATGTCATTTGATACATTGCTGTTGTAGAAACACTGGTCATAGCAGAACACACTAATGTCTAATATTGAAGTATTCAAAATAACGTGATAAAAATTCAAATTCATATAAGACTAAAACGATGAATTTAAAAGAAGTAGATTTTCACAAGAAATTCACATCTCGCACTGTATCAGCTTTTAGTAAGATTCAACTGAACAATATCTCAATATGATCACGTTGACACAGCTCAATCATAGGAAGAGACATTTGACAACAACAGTGCCCTCTCTCCCAACCAGCTGTATGAAGAGGATGTCTGTAGCTGCAGGCTGATGTGCTGAGGCTTAGTTTCACCTGGTGTTATTTTGATACCTTTGTGTCTCTGACTCAGTCCAACCTGTGGCTATTAATAGCTTACATATTCTGCTAAATTTACTGCTGTACTGCTGCATGCAAGTTCTACAATTAATCACAAATCAAGTGTACAATTAGCAGGGCTCCACTTGTGTTTGTGTGACTCACTGTTGGGAGTCTGTGGCGTGCGAGACATGTCCATCTCCGGTGTGTGACCACTGCGACTCATCATCATCGACTCTTCCACCACGTTGATGCTGTTGCATTGCATCAGCTCCTGGAGCAAATTGAAGATCTCCTCTGCCCGGGAACACTTGAATGCAAATATTCCTAATCAAACGAGCATATTAACGACATCGTTAGGGTTCAATCAGACACTAATAACTCAATAAAAACACACAGAACTCTGTGGCTGAAGGATAGATGGTCATATAAATGATTTACACACACAATATCAATAAATGGTCCACTGACAATTTGGGTTCAGGTTTACATTATATTTTCTTCTTCTACCCCCCAAACAACAAAAAGGTTCCTGTGGCTAAATATGTCAGTAAATCAGTTAAAACTGGAAAAGTTGCAGTGGCCATGTTACAAAGTTACAAGTATACGTGAGAATCGTCTTATCCAATCACACTATATATGTGAAAAACATATGCCAAGATCAAACTTCTCAATGTTTTAAATTGGTATAATGGTAATAATGCTGCAGCGGCTCCATCCTCTTTTGCTTCACAATGTCAAAAGTTGTACGAGGGCTCTGCGCTGCTATGGTTTCAGTGCCAGCGAACATATCATATAAGTTGTCAAAGTAGAGAAGGCAAATAAATACTGACACACTAGTCTTTTTGTTTGGATGTTGTGAGGCTTCTATGATTATGCACATGTTGTCTTTCACTGTGACACACTACATGGGATAAAACAAGCAGCTGTTATGCACAGTGTTCATTTTAGTTCCCGATACGCCACGTCTGCAGGGTCAGGATGATATTGTGTAGTCTGAATTTGGCATAGGCCCTGTTTTTTTTTATTTTTTTAACAGCAGACATTTTAACATTAACACTGGCGCCGTTCAAAGTTTAAAGTGTCCCATTAAGCCATGACAGGGTGACAGGGTGACAGTGAGCAGCGAGCAGCTAAATGGAATTCAGCCGTTATTCATTTTATCGTTTACACCGGTGCTTCTCCTAATCTGAAAAGTCAAAATGTCTCCTGTGAAAAAGTTTCCGTAAGCAAATTAATGTAAGTGGTTAAGTGGAACAAACACATTTACACAGAGAGAAAACCAGAGAAACAGAGAAAACTTTTCTTACCCTGCCCAGTTTGACAGCGGCGACCGCTCTCAAAAGAAAATAGGTTGGAGTCGTAGCCGTAGCGCCGCAGGCAGAGATACGGCCACCGGATGGCGTCTCTCTTGCGTGTGTGAAGAATGAGCTCGGTCTGTGTGAGCTCCATGATGCCAGAGCCCAGCTCGTTGCCCTCATCGTCCACATTGGTGACCTAGAAAACAATATAACGTGAAGTGAAGGAATCAAAAGAGCAGATTTTCACAGTGTGAAATACTTGAGTTTATCACAGCCTAATGACACATGGAGACAAACCGTACAAGTGGCGCTGCCACAATACAATCACAATGCAAAACAGAACTTAAGAGATATTAAGGATTATTAACCTTAAATTTAGTGAGATGGTTGTCTCGGATGGGGTCTCTGTACAGACAGCTCCAACAGCTCCCCATAGCTTCAGCAGGCCAGCTGAAACCTGTCACAGACCAAGCAAACATCACCACCCACTGCCTTTAACAACGTCAACAACTTGAAGCTATCTATGCAACACAAACAAAAACAACACTGAATGTCTCCTTCAGGGAACATTCATGCTTAAAGCTCTTACCTAGTCCAGGCCATCAGTGTGAAGGGATTCACGTCTCAATCCCAGGATCTTCTACTGGGCATCGGCATCAGAAGCCACTTAGTTTGTTGGACTGACATCTTCAAGAGAAGCATGACGTTGTCCCCCCTGAAACCAGGAACCACATTTAGATTTAGACAGAGAACTTTTCAAATATCAAAAATAAATTTGGTTCATCTTTGCAGTCATGCAGGTGGATTCAGGGTATCATGGTGGTGTAGGGGATTTAAGACGCTGAACCTGTTGCACGTCATCATTCCTTTCCTTCTCCTTTCATTCCCTGTCAACTCTCTACTAGCCACTATCAAAATAAAGACAAAAACGTCCAAAAAGAAATAAAGGCATATGTCAGAGGCAATGTCTATCACGGTGCCCTTAGTTTTTTTTCTTCTTTTATCTTAATCTACAACAATAAAAAACATTAAATACTAGTGTCAAAAGATTTCAAAAGCCTTCAAATAAACTTTCATAAAAAAATATTTCAAATTATGATCAAACATGAACCGTTATGATTATTTAATGACAGTTACTCAAAATAACTACCAGAATAAATGTCTTACTTAGATGATGAAGGCAGTGAAATGTGGTTTAAAGTACAAATGATCATTACATGATCGAATATGTCATATCTGTATTAGCACAAATATTGACCTTATTTAGTGATTCAGATATCAGCAATTTTAATAGAAAATTAATTGTTTACTTTTATTTACATCCTTACACATTAAACTTCATGTTACCTTAAAAATCCCCTATGAGAACTTCAATGAGTAGTCAATTAATTGATTACTCAATCAACAGGAAATTAATGTGCAACCATTTTGATAGTTGATTAATCATTTAAATTATTTTCAAGGAAACAACCTCTGGTTTCAACCTCTGATGGTGACAATTTGCTTTTCTTTCCTTTGTCATAGACGATAGTAAACTGAATGTCTTTGATATGGTCAGACCAAACAAGACATCCGAGGATGTAACCTTAAACACTGTTTTCTGATATTATATAGACACCTGTATTGTGTGTCTAAGGAAGGTTGATTGACAAAATAATCCACAGATTAATCAATTATGAAAATAAAGACCTAATCCCAAAGGTGTCCAGAACTTGGGGAGAAAAGAGCACAGGTATCGCACCGGTACCCAGAGCTGAGGAAAAAGTTGTATCACTGCATACAAGTTATAAACACTGAAAAGCGAGTAAGTGAACCTTTGAATTGACATTATTTTGTCACAGATCTCCTATGAACAGTTACAAAAAAAGATACTACTAATTACCTGAAGAGTAATGTACTCATGAGAAATAGTACTGTGAGTTTCCTAAATCGCAAACAAAAGGTCAATATATAACAGACTCACTGGATCATTTTATCATCTACACAGAGCAATCTTACAAATCTGCCCTGAGCTCTAGACTAAAACGTTACACTCAACACTGAACAGACAATATCTCCTGTTTTTTTTTTTTTGTGCTCACTCCTGCACCTGTGATCATCGTCCTGTGATTTCTGCTCCTCATGTCACCCTCACACACAGGCTACAAACACATTTCACCGCCGCATTATGTGAGCTCTAACCTGGGCCTCCACATCTGACTGGAGATGCCAGGCTGGACTACACACCAATTCTCTCTCTCTCTCACACACACACTCTCTCTCTCTTACACACACACACACACACACACACACACACACACACACACACACACACACACACACACACACACACAGCTACCTTGAATCAATGCGAGCAGGCTAAAGAGCTAAGCTACATTACACTCTTGCCACACAGTTAGTGTTGAATGGGCTTTCCCCTCATCTCAGCTGTTTATAGCCTTTTGCTCAATTAGCCAAGCCGACGCAGAGCCCCCAAAACAAGCCAACGGCGAGACTTCATCTCCCCCATCAATGTGCACAGACTCCAGCACAGCCATGCTACCATGAAACCCGCACACTGACACTAAATGCACGGTTCAATGACCATTGCTTCTCACTGGTGTGAGGATACAATAGCGTGAGCACATAGCAGTCAAAGGGTAAGTGGAGAACGACAGCGATGGTTTGCTACTCACATGTCTGGCACGGATTTTTTTTTCTATATTAGCCCTAATGCGAAATAAGCATTGAGACTGCGATTAGTAATCGGCGGCGGCTGCTGCTGCTGCTGGTAGCGGGATGTGGCACTTGCACGACAGAGACGCGAATAAAAGATGCAGAGAGAGCAGCAAAAAAAAATGTTGTTATTTTTTTTTCCTCCTATTACGCCCCCCTACTGCAGCACGGGCCTCTCTGCCTGTGTGACATTTCCCAAGCAGCTGGGGTGAGAGTTCACAGCCAGACAACGAGGCTGAGAGGAGCGGCAAGAAAGTAAGAAACGCTGGAGGACCAGAGAGGAAAGGTGTGCCTGCCTGACAGACGGTGAGGAGGGGCAAAAAACCACATGCGCTGGGAGGAAGGGGCATCACTTGCAGTGTATACAGCGTGGTTTCACTGTACAGAATACATAGTGGTGTTTTTACAGGGAGAAATACATGTATGTGTCTGTGACTTTTTATTTAAAGATTTTATTCCCTCCATCAAGCCTTTTGGGGGTGTTATGATTATGATATAATCACTGTTTTTCATGAAAATAAAACATTTATGATCGCAACAGTATAAACACATGAACCTTTTGATGCTGTGTCAAGCTTGAAACACCCAGAGAAGCCACTCCAAGCCTCTTTGTGTTCATCATGCCTGTATTTGTGCACATGAGCATCTTTAATTGGATGACTCTCCTCCTTGTTGTGTAAAAATGTAGATAGCAGGAAATTTGGTAATCACAGTCTTCATCCGTACTTTAAGTTCCCGTCTCTTACTTCTTAAATGTTTTTTTTACTAATGTAAAAAGTATAGAAATTTGTCAAGTCTTTACAAGACATGCAGTCCCAAAACACAAATAAAGTATCTCACACAAGTGTTCTTCCATGAGTTTTACCCAAAGCAACATATGTTCACTCTGCCATTTGAACCTCCCCGTATGGATTGTTCTTGCACTGCTCAGAGATTCTGTACCTCACAAATTCCCAGACGCCTCAAGGTTTTAAAACCAATTTCACTAACCAAGGAAGTTTTATGAAATTTTACAAATTAATTTATCATGAACTAATTCATTACATTTTTACAATATTGACACTGTTTTGATTGCACTGTCTAGTTGGTTTGTTTGGGATTGTTATGTATTTCGACGGGTCCCTGTGTTTTATATGTCCATGATGCAGTGCTGACTGTGGCATTAGCTTTTAACCATTTACGAATGAAAAATATTTGTAAACTTACTGAAATGTTAAAAACTTAAAATATGTAGAGTCATAAGAACATGATGCTCAGTGCAATGGTGTGGCTGATTCATGGAGAGATCACTGAATGGCAGAGGGCTCAGTAAGCCTCTGGGCCAGGGTCTAAGAGACTAACAAGACAACGAAAGAGACACAATTCCTGCAAAGAGATTCAAAATGACTATAAGGAGATGCAAAAGTATCTCAAAGAGAAACGGAATGATCATAAAGAGGCACAAAACAACTGCATAGAGACATTAAACTGAATCTCTAAAACAGGTGCCCAGGATCCCATTTTCTCATAATCCATATGTGAGCTCATGGTGTGTTTTTAATGTGTTTTGAACAACAAGTCTATGTTGTCTGTGGCATAGAGGAGGAAGTTAAATCAGGTATGAGGTAGAATACTTTACAGGATCAACTCCTTTTTCAGTGCTTTCATGACATTTTTTGACAAGATATATCCTTTAACAATCTCTAATGAGTCTAAATGTAGCTTGCTTTTGCAACCCGGCTAACTATTTAACCTGTTTTTCAAGTTTTAGTTGCCATTATCAGTATTTTAACTTTGTGCAAAATCAGAAAAACAGAACCACACAAAAGAACAGTAGCTGCCCATGAGAGGGGGGTGGGGGCGGTGGGTGGGAACTATCTTGACGGTTTCGTGATCTTTGCTGTCTCCTCTCCTGTCACGTATACAGCTGTGCGCGTTTTGTAGGCATCGAGGAAATACCAAATAACTGGCCGAGCAGGAAGCAAAGGTAACAACAGCCCCTGTATTTTTGACCTTTGGACTACTATGGCGTTATAGCTTACAACATATTTATTTAACCACGAAATACTCCATCAACCAACGACGCTGAAGTTGGCTTCTGATTCGCAGACAGACGATTTACAACAAGCGATGAGGGCATGTATTTATTAAACTGCTAAAAATAAAAGTTTGATCTTAAGTGAAAGCTTAAAAAATCCTCAACCTACCCCTCATATAAATTAATTAAAATATTTCTAAACTCTCTCAAAGAATACCGTGTAAATGTATATGCAATCATCACCTGAGCTCTGCAGTTAATCATTTAATACATTTTACTGATCAATTGACAATGTCCCACTGTAATATCAAATTAAATGTCAGAAAATAGTAAAATTAGTCAAATCTAGCTATAATTTCCTGACATATATTGAAGGTGCAACATCTTACTGATGGTAACAGCATTAATAAGCCATAAATCACGGAATGTTGGGGTGCCTTTTTTTCATTTTTATTAAATTATAGTCTTACCCTACTTGTAATGTAATGGGATGATCCAGCTAATTGTCAGTAAAGCATTTTTGCTGGTTTGGTCTTAAGGATTTGTTGATATTACAGCAGTTCCAGATAAATTTTAAACCAGTAAATACAGACTAATATTAGCTAGTAAACATTATAATGTGGATAATTTACTTATTTGAAGAACCGCGGTTGTACTGCCCAGCTAGAAACCAACTTCAACGACGTCACTAACTGATTATCCTAAAGGAGACCGCTGGTTGGTTACCGCGCAGTGACGTCACAGTGTTTGGCTCCGTATGGCAGCAGCTCTGGGCGTGTCTGCGAAGTGACCGCTCCGATAAGACTGCCCTGCCCGTCCAACACACTTATATCACAAAACAGCAGCATGCCAGACGGTTTCACTGTAGATGTGTAGATTTAGTTCGACAATACAACATATATACTGTACATACTGTGCAGAGGAGCTGACACCCGAGTGAAGGGTAAGTTACCTTAACCTACAGCTCATAACCTTCCTACAATGTTGACAGTAAAGTGAACGGTCGTTTTGCGCCACTGAAACTTTGACATAGAGTTTTTTAGTGCCGTAAAACTGGTGTATATTATGTCTTCCCAATGAATGTCTTTGCACATAAAACGAAGAAAAAATAGATTAGCTTAAAATTAGCATGCTTTTCTGTTGTGCTAAAACAAGTTAAGTCATGTAATGTTTACAAACAACCATACCTATCAACCAGTTTCTAAAGCCTAGACATCCTCCAGGTTTTTGATTGTATTTTCATACCTTCTGTAGCCCTACAGCCTTTGGTGGTTATTGTTGTCAAGACAGCATGAAAATCAACTTCAGGAAACACTCAAGTAGCTTGAGTTTGATATTGTCAAAGGTTCATTGTGGAGACTTTGTCACATTCATTCTAAATTTCCATTCAGTGACACCAGCTGATAAAACCTGAAGTATAGCTTTATTGTCCTAAAAAACGTTGCATTTTCATATTAACAATGGAAACTAATGTCTACTTGCATGTGACAGATGGTGATAACATGATAGCTGTTTGCTGTGGCTCTAAAAACCCACCGCACACTACTTGCCCATTACCAAACAGCACAGACAGTTAATGAGTAGCTGGTGAACATATAGTGTTGTTGCTAAAATTATATTTTTCTCAGGAGTTGATGGAGACCAAAACACAGCTGGAGGTGAAGGAAACTATTACAAACTTGTCTAACAGCAAAAGCCAATTTTGTCTTGCACCGACAGTTGTGTGTCCTGAGTCCCATGATGCAGAAAAATGTTCTGTTATCTGTTCAAAAATAATTACTGTAAATGAAATAGTAGATGCAGAGTAGAGGTTAAACATATTATGTCCTGCTTTTGTCTCAGAAAATGTGGCTGCCTATGATTGGGATGACCACCCTGCCACACTTGGGAGGGCTCTATGGCGGTTACATCACACGCAAAGAGGTGAAGACTTGGTACCCAACCCTGGAGAAACCATCATGGCGCCCACCAAATGCTGCATTCCCAGTAGTGTGGACGTGTCTATACACAGGCATGGGGTAAGACTCATTGACCGAGTCCTACAATCTCTGAGATCTATAGCTGCAGTCTTTTCTCCTCTGTAGCATCCTCCTCATCCATTGTCTTATTTTTAATTCATGCAGGTATGGCTCCTACCTGGTGTGGAAAGAGCTGGGCGGTTTCACTGAGGATGCACTGGTTCCACTGGGACTTTATGGGCTACAGCTAGCTCTGAATTGGGCCTGGACTCCTATTTTCTTTGGTGCACACAAGCTGAAATTGGTGAGTTAAACACACAAATGCAATTATTTATTTTGATTGAGACACCACATGAGAAGATAATGTGAAGTGTAGTGAGTGACAGCTCAATATTATGCATTGTTGTCCATTTAACGCCATCTCTTTACCCAATTCAGGCCCTCATGGAGATTGTACTTCTTACCGGGACTGTTGCAGCCACCATGGTTTCTTGGTATCCCATTAGCCGCACTGCGACTCTGCTCATGGCGCCCTACCTGTCCTGGCTGTGCCTTGCCACCTCTCTCAACTACTGCATCTGGAGAGACAACAGTGAAGAAAAAGAAGAGTAGGAGACAGTTCTGTGTTCTTTTGAAAGACTACTTAAATTTGGAATCATTACAAATTTGAACATTTTAAAATTATTTTTCTTTCTATGAAATTCCAGTGGAGTTTCACAACTTAGTCCAACTGATCTTGGAGGATTGATAATATAATATGAGCTCAAAGACCAATCAATATCTGCATATATGATGGCCAATGTTCAAAAGTTGTTTGAAAAAAATCATGATGAAGCCAGTTAGAAGTCTTTGTAAAAAATATCCAACTTTTAAAAGCTGCTGAAAAATACCAATATATCATAAAGAATTTGTCAATATTCAAGACAAAAATGCAACATTGATCAAGCAACTGGATTAAATTTAAGTAAGACAGATTTTTTAAAATAAAGTCTTGAGTTTTTTAAGTTATGTAAAACTGAATTCATTCTTTTTTTTCCTGAAAACTGGGCTATGTGTACATTTATGATAAAGAAAGTCTTGTGTTGAAATTATTGCTGATTCTATTAAAATAAAAGATTTCTGTCCAATTTACTATTTAAATGTGTATTATTTCCACAGCACAGCCATGGATGAGTGGCAGATTAAAAATTTAAATTTGATTTTATTCATATTTAGAAAAAATGTATTAAAATTGAAAAAATATGAACAACTTTGCCTAAGTTTTAGTATATATGCCTTTCAGGACAAGTAATAATGCAAAGTAAATCACACAGACACCCAGCAACTTAGACCACTACCAAGGCTGCACAACCCACTTAATGTATCCTAATAAAATAATATAGAAATTTTTGTGTATCTGGATCTGCATCAAAATTAACATAGTGATAGGCAATTATAGGATGAAATGATATTATAACCTTCAGAATGTTTTAATGTTCAGAAATGTTTTTTAAAATTAACTTGTTTGGGTTTCCAACAGTTTTGAAATATCATAAACAAGCTGACACAAAAACAAAACTGGTGGAGGTAAACATAATTTTGCATTGTAAAATGTGTCTCTTTACAGTGCTTTTAGTTTAATTCATGTTCAGGAGAGAATTTATTTCCCCTCTTCTTTTTCCTTTTGTTGTTATGTTTTTTAACTCCAAAGCGACTATACAACTAACATCTCCAGGGTTTAAATTGTTTGAAATGTTCATTATAACAATTCATTAAAAATCAGTCCAAAATGATACCAACAATAAGCTTTATTTCTGTACATGCAATGAGAAAAGAATGAAGTTATTTTTCAGGAGCTTTCTCTGGAACATCTTCTGGAGTTTTGGAGGAGAATCTGTCCATTAACGTCTTCCACAGACCCTTTTTTTCCTCGTCCGTCTGTTGCATACTCCCTGTAAAATTAAAATGAAGATGAAAATTACGGTAATTTCTTTTTACAAATTAATTGTAATGAAATGTTGTTTTTTTGGGGTTTTTTTTGGTAAAAGTCAAGAGACAACACAAACAAAAGCATACCTGACAAAAGCACTTTACATTCTTCCGCCGTGACGCCAGTAAAGCTTGTGTCTCTTACACGAGGAAACTGCGTACGGATACAAAGAGATGTTTGCATTGAATACATTAAAGTCTTTTTATACAGTTTGCTGGGTTTCACACGGGAATAGATAAAAAACAAACATACATTCCAATATGATTTTAAAAGTGCCGCTATATTTACAGACTATCTGCACAAAGCTACTGACACCTTTGCATTTACTATAAAATGTTTTATTATCCTCACCACAGATTGAATGCTACTAAGAAACTGTCACAAGATTTTCTTTACCGTCTTAAACAAGATGGAGAAGTTATTCCCTATCTGATACATTTCATGTTAACCACAGCTGTGGAGGGGAATGTATAGTTCACAGACGGATTTGTCTTTCATCTTTTGCACGTAAAAAGGAAAAAAGGAACTGGCCAAATACTTTCCTGAAGTCATTACAAAGAAGTACCTGACATAGGCCTATGTGAATATATACTTACCCGTTGTCTATATGCGTTGCCATTAATTCGGGCCAAACTTTCATACATCTGGTCACATTTCTCTGGATCTGAGATCTGGAAGGAAAAAGTTCAGTTAGTTAAAATGCAAAGAACTGAACAGATATAATATATAACTGCTGGGTGTTTAAATATGTAATAATGAGCTATATTTCACTCATTTATCATGTTTGTTTTAAAAAATTTTAAGTAGAATAACTTTATAACCCATTTGATACAGGTGGCTGATGTTCTCTGCAGATATCAGTATTGGTGTGTAGTGCATGTTGGGCGATAGGTAACAAGAACTTGCAGTACAGTATATTTTTGTTGCAATTGTTTGTGTTGTATAGTTGTCTTGATGCTTAATTAATTTTCAGTGAATTTAACTTAAGATCCTCTGTTACGTCTGCTGTTAGTTGTCTCTTTTTGATACTGTAAAATGACTGACTGATATCTTTAACTTCTGCAGCTTGTACATCAGTAGCTGCCTCCATCCTGACTCTACATTTGGAAATGAGCTTATAGCTACAGTGGAGGAAATAATTATTTGATCCCCTGCCCCTTACAAAGACATGAACAGTCCATAATTTTTATGGTAGGTTTATTTTAACAGAGAGAGACAGAATATCAATAAAAAATCCAGAATCCAGTTTCAGCTCCCTCCACAGATTTTCTATGGGATTAAGGTCCGGAGACTGGCTAGGCCACTCCAGGATCTTAATGTGCTTCTTCTTCAGCCACTCCTTTGTTGCCTTGGCTGTATGTTTTGGGTTATTGTCATGCTGGAAGACCCATCCACGACCCATCTTCAGTCTTCTGGCTGAGGCCAGGGGGATCTCATCCAAGATTCCACGGTACATGGCCCCGTTCATCGGCCCTTCAATGCATTGAAGTCTTCCTGTACCCTTAGCAGAGAAACAGCCCCAAAGCAGAATGTTTCCACCTCCATGCTTGACAGTGGGGATGGTGTCCTTGGGGTCATATTCAGCATTTTTCTGCTTCCAAACATGGCGGGTCGAGTTGATGCCAAAGAGCTCAATTTTGGTCTCATCTGACAACATCACATTCTCCCAAGCCTTCTCTGAATCATTCAGGTGTTCACTGGCAAACTTCAGACGGGCCTGTACATGTGCATTCTTGAGCAGGGGGACGTTGCGGGCACTGAAGGATCTCAATCCATTACGGTGAAGTGTGTTACCAATGGTTTTCTTGGTGACTGTGGTCCCAGCTCCCTTGAAATCATTAACAAGCTCCTCCCGTGTAATTCTGGACTGATCCCTCACCTTTCTCAGAATCATCCTTACCCCACGAGGTGAGATCTTGCATGGAGCTCCAGAGCGAGGGCGATTGACTGTTATCTTGTATTTCTTCCATTTTCGAATTATCGCGCCAACAGTGGTCTCTTTCTCATCGAGCTACTTGCTGACGCTCTTGTAGCCCATTCCAGCCTTGTGCTTGTCTACAATCTTGTCCCTGGCGTCCTTTGACAGCTCTTTGGTCTTACCCATGGTGATGGAGAGGTTTGAACGGAAGAGATTGATTCTGTGACAGGTGTCTTTTATACACATAACGAGTTGAGATTAGGAGTACTTTCCTAAAAGGGACAGGACTAATTTGACTGCCTCATGGGCACATAACCGGTCTGTGGGGGTCCGAATTCTTGCTGGTTGGTAGGGGATCAAATACTTATTTCACTCAATCAAATACAAATTAATTTATAACCTTTATTTAATGTTTTTTTTCTGGAATTTTTGTTGATATTCTGTCTCTCTCTGTTACATTAAATCTACCATAAAATTTATGGACTGTTCATTTCTTTGTAAGGGGGTAAACTTACAAAATCAGCAGGGGATCAAATAATTATTTCCTCCACTGTATATCTGGTGCATTACATGTATTGTTCCTGTTAAACAAACAATAATTAATGTTATGCAAGTTTACTTCACACTCACTTAAAACATTTTTCTTTTCTTTTTTTATCAGAGACCCTTTCCTTTATTTTATGTCTTTTTATTCAGTTTTAATTTCTGTTTTATGATTTCTTCTATCATCATACACTTAGCACTTAAGTTTTGAAATGTGCTCTACAGATTATATAAACATTGTTATTATTATTGCACTTTGATTAGTTTATGACCAGATTTAAAGGATATTTATTTAAAAAATATTCGGCCAAGTGATCCGTTTAAGTTTAAGAAATATCGGTCAATACAGTATTTTTTAAACTCCCAAGTATCTAATGAATCCACTGTCAGTCAGAACTAATAACTACCATGAAAATAAATTTAGTAAAATGTGTAATACTTTTATCTGACATGTAGTGAAGTATAAATATAGTGAAGTATAATATGGAACCATCTAAGGAGAACAAGTAGCTAGCCCAGAAGTGTACTGAACAGTAATGCACTAAATGCACTTACACGCTCCCACAAACACTGTTTACATGATGAAAGTTTTAGTCTCTTTTGTGTCGTATTTACCATGTAGATACAAACACAGCTTAATTAGTTAAAGCCTCTACAGCTGCATCTACGGAGTTCACAATAAAGAGGCTCCAAGGTTTAATAACACACGGTTAGGGCACACAAGGTCGTAGGCTATCAGTCCTCCTAACTGCAAGTAAAACCCTCAGCTTAGCTCGGTTTGTTCGTGTAGCAGAGCTGTGGCAGCTACAGTACCTGTGTGTTTTCACCCTCACGGAAGGCAGAGGCTACTTTGTGCCGCAGGAACGTCCCCAAATCTCGGCCTTTCTTGGTCTCATCACGGGGCCACTCTTCGCACAGCTTCAAGAACCGACGGTACCGAGTGGCGGACATAGCTGGACGAGGAACAATTGGTAGGGACGGAGAGTTGAATAAGAACGTATGACGTTTGAGCTTTATCGCGCACCGTAATGGTGTTACATCTAAACTCTTCCCTTTCCTTCTCCTCCTCCTCCTGGTTGTTAGTTCCGCTCGTTACCAGTTGTCTTTACACTGCACGCTAGCAAGATGACCGGTTCAAACGGTAAAAAGGGCTCATCCCCTGGTGTGACTGACTGGATCCGTTCAGCTTGTCAGTTTGCAACAGACAGAAACGACTTCAGAAGGTAAGTTCATGTGGATAATGTGTGATGCGTGATGTGTGCTAACGTTAGCCACATGGCTAACATCACTGATTCCATGAGGAGGTTTGCCCTTGAGTCTCTCGCCTGGATGTAACCACAGAGCTTATTAGTCGATTACCCGATCAACTTAGTCAGTTACCAGAAAGTTCTAATAATGATTTAACCTTTCAAGTGACTGAACACGTTGTGGTCCCGGCTTCTCCCATTAGAACTCCACTTTGAGTCTTGGGTCGTTGATCTGACCAAGCAAAACATTTGAAGATTTCATCTTGTGTCCTGGGATATTGCATTTGAGATTCTCTCAGCATTTCGGTCATTTAATTGACTAAATGTTCTCTACACTAACTGTCCACATAGCACTGGCCAAAAAAAAAGGTATCAAAATATGTATGAAATAAGTAACAAAGAGCATTAACAGCATTCAGATATCCTGTTCAGTACATTTAATGATCATGTTTTGATCTTAAAATAATTCTAACGCATCATGATCAATTTTGATAATGTTGGGACATTCTTGTGTTTGAGATGCATACTATGTGACAGCAGTGTCCCTGTTTCAATTCTCAGTTGGGAACCTTTTTTGCAAGTCATACATCTCACCCTATAGTTCCTGTGTGTATCTACACTGTCACTGTCTAGTAAAAGCAAATGTTTGTCTGGTGTTCATGTACAATATAATGACCATTAGCCGATATACCGTTGGGGGGGGGGGGTACGACATGTCAGTCTTGCTCCTAGTCCCCACCATCAGTGTTTATTCTAACCATTGTCACTGTTTTTTGTTTTTTTCCAGCTGATGTAGAGATGTAGTCATTTTTTGTTTCTTGTGTTGACGAGCTTTAATCTAGTCAGAATAAATCATAATTCATGACTCAGTTGATGTTAAATCTCTTTCAGGAATCTTCTGGTCAACTTGGGTTTGTTCGTAGCTGGAGTTTGGGTTGCAAGAAATCTCTCAGATTTCGACCTGATGTCTCCTCAACCTGTAACATAACCTGGTCAAAAATACAGCGCCACCAAAACCAGGATGATGGTGAGATTATCTTATTATGCTTATTTTAACCAGTGACAAAATTACAAATTATTTGAGGAGCACATTTGTAACTGTCGTGATGCTTCTGTTCCTCTAGGTATCTTGGACCAACAAAGACGAAAACAAGGGACATGAATAAACAAACATAAAACTTTTATGACGAGTTGTGCTTTGAAAACAAATCATCTTGTTTACCTGAATTCATTTTTCTGTTTTGATGATTTTTCTTTTTATTTGCATCTCATTGTAGATGGATCAAAATCAAATAATTACATTCAATCCGTATCTCTGCTCTTGTTGTCTTTGACACATGGATTTAGAAATAGCGTTTTAACTTATTTTTTTAAGATCTCACATAGCTACTTTGCATTTAGGAAAGTGCACCAGAAACTTGTCTAGTTATCAAGGTGCAACATTTTGGTATATTTGACTATTTGAACTGTGTGATGTGATTTATGCAGCTATGTCCACTCAGGAGCTCTTTGTTGCTGCAGCTCGTAAAAGTCTGTGCACTGGTAGAAAATCTCTCTCTGTTCCCCAGAGTCTGGACCTGGCTTCTCAGGTCTCAGCTGTTGATCTGGGGTTGAAACCCGCTCTGCTGTATGACAGTAACGGCGCCAGTTCAGAGCAGTTACAGCAGTATTTGAGCATGTTGCAGTGCTCCCAGCTTGTGTCTAAATCACTTCTCACATTGGATTTAAATGGAAACACTCTCATTGTTAATCCAGTCACAGTCAGATCAAATATAGAGCAGGCGTTTCATGATAGTGGCGTGGCTGTGATTGATGTCTGCCACTCACTGGAGAAGCCCACCATCACTGACCTGCTCAGAGGGGAGCTGAAGAGCGTCATAGAAGATCTACTGTTTCTTCTGAGCAGGTGTGAACTGAATGAGGCTGAGAAACCTCTTTATGTTGGAGAGATATGTGAAGATTGGAACCTGTGCACAGTCTTTGGTCTTTTATTGGGCTACCCCGTCACCTACTGGTTCAATCAGACCAAAAGCTTTGAAAACTGTCTGTCTATGACTCCCCTGATGGTGACTACAGCTGCAGCAACATGGCAGGCAGATACCGCTGGTCACAGATGTTGTCTGTACTCTTTTAGCGTCCCAGCTGTTCTGCTTAAAGAGACACAGTCCAACCTGGAGTACTGGGGGCTTCGTTTACGAGAAAAATTTCAGCAGCAAAACGTCCTAAAGGATCTTAGCATATGTCAAACCACAGTAACTCTTCCCTCAGTCTGTTTGTGATGCTAACATACATTTGTCTTTACAATAACCTGATACAGAATGTGGATTTTCTTCACTCCATTAAAATTTGTCAAAACAGCTGTTTATTTCTTAATGTGCAATGGTATTCAATTCCAGGGTTAACAGTAGCACCAGTGGTCAACACAGTACACACACACAACCTGAATTATAACAGATTTAACTGAAAACATTTCAAAAACCCTCAAGGACAAATAAACTCATAATTCCTCAAAGTGATGTAGTGTATGTAGAATAATGTCCTTCAAGCACTCCACTGAGGAAAACATGACGAAAGTCACTGAACAGTTAAATACAACAAAAGCTTATTCAAAATGCTACATGGAATCCAGCCAGAATGAATTGAAACAAATAATTTTGTTTTACTGTGTTTCATCAATAAAACAGTTAAATTTAATGTGGTTTAAGTGTCCTGTAGTCTTGTGTTGCCACATAATATTTGTAGTGCATATGGAGCAGATGTAAGGTTCTTTTAACCAACACTATACAGTAAAAGGCCCATGACAAGTAGCAATAACACACTTTTGTCATAGCAGCCAGTTAAACCTGTTGGTTAAGATGCATAACACACCTCACTGCGATTGGTGAAGTCCCCCCGGTTCGATTCTGGCTGGTGACCTTTGTTACATGTGATCAGTGGTGGAAGAAGTATTCAGATCCATTACTTAAATAAAAGTACCAATATGACAATGTAAAGATTACATTACCAGTGTACATTACAAGAAAAAGTCCTGTAATCAAAATCCAACTTAACTGAAAGTACAAAAGTATAATTAGCAATCTGCAGTAAAAGAGCCTGTTACATTGTTGGTACTGATGCATCCACAGGTTCAACTGGTCTAGGTGGAGCCACTGTATATACACACACACATATATGTATTTTTTTTTTTTTTTTAAACTAGTAACTAAGGCTGTCAACTAAATGTAGGAGTAATTAGTTCAATAATTCTCTCTGAAATGTAGTGAAGTATAAAGCAGTAGGAAATGGAAATATTCAAGTAAAGTACAATTACCTCAAGATTGTACTTAAGTACAGTACCTGATTAAATGTACTTAGTTACTTTCCACCACCGCATGTCATTCCTCCTCACTCCCTGTCACCTCTCGTCTCTCTCATCTCTCGTCTAACCTGTTGATGTCAGGGGACATTTTAATTTAAAAAAGAAATCCGATGATTAGCTAAAATGACCACCAGTGATTTTTTTATTTCATACTGACAAATTATGATGTTTCAGGACATAAAAGCTGCAAGATGTAGTTAATTTGATTCAGCCTGCAACTGCAAAACTGTGTGGCAAATAACACAGATGATGTCCTGACATGTGAAGTGCTCTACTGCTTTAAAATAATTTATTTAAAACAGACAACAGGTTTCTGTTACGACATATCAGATATAAATATTTGCTTCAGTTTTAGGTGGAACAAGATCTTCTGCTTGACAGTTTGTTGAACGGACACTGTTTGTAGTCTAACGTTTAAAAACCTGACTGAAAGGTCCATTGTCTTCACTATGTTATTTTATGCATTTAAAATGTATGCTGATCAATCTCAGCATCACATTGTATAAAAACATGATGATATTGAATTCCTGGATATCACAAATTAAACCCTTTTGAAACCCTCTGATTGCAGTATATTTTGTACAATGTCTTGAATTAGTTTCCAATTTATTTGATACTCGTCTATTGTACAGTAACCTGCTACATAATTTTATGCCTTTGTGCAATAGCAACTTGCACTTCCACAAACTTCTTGTAGTTTAACTTAATAAAAACGGGTCAGTTTAAGCTTATTTGCCAGTAGAATTTGTTCACATAAAAGCAGCATCAGTGTACTGTGAGTGAACAGAGCCAATTTGTTGTGTCAAGAGAAGTTGGATTTCTGAGACAGGCACAAATTCTTCACTGAAGGACATTTATATTATTAACATTCAGTTGTTCTGCAACAATATGTGAGTGCAGACATGTCATCCTTTGCCCTATACTGATAATGGCAGCAAGTACTCCTGTCAGAGATGTGTATATGCTTGTGGCCCCTTTTGCATTGTAAAAATGTATCATCCTGAAGGTGATTATGTTGTTACCTTGTTAAAACTGAGGTAGTTTGCAAAGCCTTGTTATCAGCTGAATGCAGAATATTGAAACTTGATGTCCATGGCAGTCAGAGGGGCTGAATGACTGAGAGCACTTCACCACAGCGGCCGCTCACTTTCAGCCCAGCCAGGTGGTCGGCTCTTGTGGGTCCGATGTTCAGGATAGCGACTGGCATTTTCCTGTCACTTGCTGCCAGTAAGAACCTGTATCCGGAATATACCTTGCAAAATAACAAAGAGGTAGACAATTAAATGCAAAAACTTCAGAAATAACAGTGTTGTAACCTAGTGTCATTGTGACCAAGGTGCTCCAAAACCTACCTGTAACGAGGACCCCACGACTAGTACCGCATCCGACTCTGCCAGTCTGTCGTGCACAAACTGTACTGTCCCTTTTATCACAGAGTCTCCAAAAAATGTGACCTCGGGCTTCAGTATTCCTCCACATTCGTCACAGGAGGGAACTCTGAAATGCAGGACCTGCTCGTCCTCCAAGAAGACATCACCGTCTGGCGCCACAGCGCCTGCCTGAGCTCTCCAGTCTGGGTTTAATGATATGAATCGTCTCTGTAGCTCCTCCCTTGCTGAAATGGCACCACAGCCTAGGCACATCACCCTGAGAACACCCATATTTTATCATCACATGTCAGCACGTGGGTGGTGACTTATACTGTCAGTGCAACCACAAAACAAAATAATCAATCTTTGTGATGCAGGCCAGTTTTGGTTTTATTTGCTCAGGTTTTGAGATATCGGCCTCTGATATTTCTGCAGCCAACCCACTATAATGGAGGTGACAAGAGTTTAATTTGTGGTACTCAAAGCAATAAATATTTACTTTTTAAAGCTTTGAGTGCAATGTGTCTTTCTCGAAGCAATGTCTCAGTTACTGAGGATAATCCACAGACCTTTCTGTCAAGAGTTTCTGCTGAAGAAGTGGTCTCAGTGAAAACTGTGACAGTCTGTGGATTACCCAGAGTTTTTCTTGTAAATATTGATCTTAACTTTTTAAATCTAGTTTTACATTATGTGACCATCCCAAACAAAAGTCCATTCAGCATATATTTTAGAGTCTGATACCTTAAAATCTGTCCAATAATATCAAAACTATCAGCGTGGCTAAATACCACTAAGAGAGAAAATATGTTTATTGTCATTGGTGGTGAACTAACCCTTAATTGCTGCTGTTATTCAAGCAAAGGATCTGAACTTCACTAATATCAGTGAGGGCCCACTATTAAGGTGTCAGGTGATTATGTTTTCTCACCTGTGGGCACAGCCATGGAGCTCAGTCAATCTTTTCTGTCCTGCCTTTGAGTGAAGTGCATCCACATTTTGCGTGACCAGCCAGTGCAGCTTTCCACTCTCCTCCCACTGTTGCAGGGCCTTGTGTGCAGAGTTTGGCTGATGTGAGGAGAACTGTGGCCACCCGACAAAGTTTCTGGCCCAGTAGCGCTGACGGGACTTTGCGCTGCGGACAAACTCCGCATGCTGCATGGGTCGTCTATCAGTGCGGGCATACAGTCCAACACCCTCTGAGCGATAATCAGGGATGCCTGACTCTGTGGAGAGACCTGCTCCACTGATGACAAACAGACGTCTGGCTCGGGACACAAAGTCCTGCAGCTGGTCCATGGACTGGGCATCAGTGGTGCTGCAGGCGGGGACAAAGTTTGACATACCAGCAGGAACTGAGGATGTCCTCCTTACTGGTGCAGAGTGTAATGTGAGGGTCCACCAGGGCAGTCTCATCTATATCAGGACAAATACAGTGCTATTGGTTATAAACCAAATCACTCATTTCATTACTGCAATTACTCCACCTTCCTCCACTGAGCGAATGCAAACTGTTAGATAAAGGGTTTCTTTAACACTTTTCAAACCCTGAAGACTCGCTGTAGGTAGCTAAGAAGTTGTAAGATCACATGCCACCACACCTGCTTAACATGACCTAACCCTATTAATGTTCTTATGAGATTTAATGCCAATAAAGCTTGAATATATGAAAACATAGTAAGACACACAGAAACTGTCCCTACTCTGTTTTACATATGTGCCCGTTTAAGCCGGTGACTTACTGCTTGCTAACGATAGCTACAATGTCAGCTAGCTAACTTTGTTAAAGGACGTTAGTTAGCTACTGTACCTTATTTGTGAGTTACAGCGGTAACTACAGTTAAACGTTGTTGTTGTTTCTAGCACAACAAAGTGTCACCAGCCACTAAGGGTTAGTTAAATAACATGACAAAACAACAGCAAGATGATATAATGTAGGAACCTTTGTCGGACTGACTCTTACAGCACAGGAAATATCCGATTTTATGAAACACCAAACACAGTCGCGCTGAAGTCTGGGAGTTGTAGTCAAAGGATTTTTGGTCAAGATCGCAATGTTGTTCAGCTTTATTTAAAATGTACTTTGTACGTGACATGTACGTATATATGACAAATTGTAGCCCAAAATGTCTCTCGATTATTTATATAAGCGATTCCTAAACAGTAAACAGATAAATAGAATAACATTAAAATAATAAATACACTCTATTGGCAGTTTATTATGTACACCTCCAATCAAGGTGCGGGAACATCTCAAAGATGATCAAGAGAAATGAGAGGCACCCAAGCTAAATTTCAAGTGTCATAGCAAAGATTCTGATAACTAATGTCAACGAGATATTTCAGCTTTTCCTTTTTAATAAATTTGCAAAAACGTCTAAAATTCTTTGTCATTGTTTGGTATTGAGTGTAGATTGATGAGGGATTTTTTTTATTTTAGCATAAGGCTGCAACATAAAATATGAAAAAAGGGAAGGTCTGATGACTTCTTTAAATGTACTGTATCCCTTACAATTTGTATTCTCACGTTCATTTTGACGTTTTTGATTGGCCAATGTAAACAGAATTTAGGTGAAACCTATACAAACTTACACATGGATATATTTCCATATTCTACACACAATGATTTTACATCCATATTTTTACAAGTGTAGTAATCTTTGTGCGGTAAGACAATTAGTGCAGCGCTGGGTGTCACCACAGGTTCTTTGTGTGAGACTTTGCTGAGATAATGTTAGGAATTTGTTTTCAGGCTTGAAAACATTTGCTACAGCAAAGCATTTTGTGTAATTGAAAGACACAAAGATTATGCATAACACATCACTCATTTATGATGGCATCTGAAAGTTGCAAAAGTGAAAGCAAAGGTAATGACTGACAAATTTTTTTTGCAGTTGCTGAAAGGTCCTCCACTTCAATTTGCATGAAACCCCAACCCCTGTTGTGCATAAGCAGTCATCCAGCAGATGACCATGATGATACAAGCGATAGTTTTAACCATTGAGAAGCACATGAAAGGTTGTTTCCTTCTCTCTTAGAATATGCTGCACACATCCTGACTGCAAA
This sequence comes from Seriola lalandi dorsalis, assembly GCF_002814215.2. Classification (NCBI taxonomy): domain Eukaryota; kingdom Metazoa; phylum Chordata; class Actinopteri; order Carangiformes; family Carangidae; genus Seriola; species Seriola lalandi. Next base: position 1,429,985 of record NW_019525075.1, read on the forward strand.
ACTCCAAGATATCTGCAGTAAGGAAAAGTAAGGTATACGTTAACATTAGAGTTTGTTAAGTTATGACATGCATGACAATCGGCCAGTGTATTTGGTTGTAGTTGTACCAGAGTGCGTGCAGTTGAAGACGGTTTCTGCATGAGTGTAAAACTCCTCTCCGAGGATGGAACGGTGGTCCTTATGGCTGGTGTGGACGAAACACTGTGTTGCATCTTTAAACAGCAGATCACTTTCTCCATATTGCTGTGATTCAAAGAGCTTGAACTCTGCGTTTGGGTTGGCTGCCAAAGTTTCCTTTATGATAAAAAAAAAAAAGTGTTTAAAAATTGTAATTTGTAATTGTAATAAGTGTCTGTCCTGATTTATGTCAACATTCATCAGAAGAAACAAAAAAAGATGCTGTTGACCCAAAGAGTGAGAAACCCTGAAACATACAGCATTCTTGATGATGTCAAGTGTGTACAAGGGAAAACCTGATTCTAAATATTACAATTTATTTTATAAATGTGATTACATATGCTGACCTGCGACTTCATGAGGAAGTCGTACACTCGTGCCGTGAGCACTGGCCGTGTCATGATGGTGTTGGGTGGGATGACTCCGAGGTTACAGCTCTCCCACTCTGACAACGGGGCTCGGCGACCGTCACCACACAGCAGCTCAAAGTCTGATGACGTCCACCCCTCTGACCAACCAGTGGAGCCCAAACCTGAAGCACAACATGACAAAAACATAAGGTGACGTAATAAACACACAATATATGTAAGCATCGGTGTGTGTTTATGTAAAAAGGTTCTCTTGAATATCTCACTGAGGATGTTGGCCTGAAGGCTGTGTTGCTCAAGGAAGGCAACATCGCCATAGCTTTTTCCACTGGGATCTCCAACCAGACACCTATAAATGACAAGGAGTAAAGGGTCAGTTCAACCGAATTATATAAAAATCATATTTTCTCACTTAGCCCTAGCAGCATCCAGACGTACAAAGTTTTGGTTTTGTTTGAGATATCTGTATTTAAAATTTCAGCCTCTATTCTAATACAGTGGAGGTGGCGACAGTGCGTTCTGTGCATTATCCAGTCTAATGGGGACTGTGATTCTACAAAGAAGCGTTGCTGTGGAATTTTCTAAATAGACTATAATCAGTATATTTATGTTAACAATTACTCAAATGTATCTATGTGAAAGGGGGGGTCGCTCTTTTGATAAACCCATATGAGTCTGCAGCTCCCCTCAGCACTTTTTAAAATCAGTGAAAAAGCTATGATAAACCGAGTGTACACTACCTGCTCAGCAATTAATGGCAGGCAGACAAAATTAGCAGCTAGCCGGTGAACACAGTCGAGTCTTTAACATCTTATTATTATCCATATTTTCCTCAAGAGTTGTTGGAGAAAAGAAAGCGAATATTGGACTTATGCTTGTCCAGCAGAAACTAACACGACTGCAAATGAAAGCACTGCTGTATGTGTATATAAGCAACTTGGTGCTGAAAAGTTCAACATATGAACTTAATAGGTGATAATGTGTCAGTGTTGAATCTACAGTCACCTCCAAGTGGCCTGAAATAACTAATTTGGCTTTAAATCTAATTTTTCAATTTGTGAGCACCATAGACTTAATTCCATTTACATCACCTATTGGACAAATATCTTAAAACAGGGACATATAAAAGCTAATCTATCTTAATGGCTGAATACCACTACAGGTAGTGGAGAAAATATATATTTTCATATTTTCATAATTTCAGCAGAAAACTCTGGCTCAGGTAAGCTGCTGATCATACCTTAAAGCCCCCATATTGCCATAGTAACGCTCATTGTGGTTGTCAGCACAGCGTTTGGTTGCAGCCTCCCCGGTCCCTCCCATACACACTTTACACAAATTCCCCTGAGAGCCAGGAAGACAGCCTTTCCAAAACACCTTGTTGTACACTAAGAAAACACAAAGTGACAGACTGCAGTTATACGTGAGGGTTAGTGCAAAATGCCAAGAAGACAAGCGGCCAACAAGAGGACTGGCATTTAATAAAAGATAAATAAAAGGTGAATATTGAACATGTTCAATAAAGCAGGACTCCATATGAATGACTGGAAACAGCACCTTGGTTTGGATCGCAAGGAGAGCTGCTGTTTTGCTCAAGGCTCAATGTGTGTCTGTACGGCAGCAGCCAGCCTCCGGGGCTGTACATGTGACTCTGACAGGAGCGGCGGCCTCCAAGGTTCCCGATGAATAGGTTTCTGCTGGAGCGCTTTGTAACTGCTACACCCACCACTGAGGGCAACACTGAGGAGACAAACAGCAGGGGTTTCCACGTAAGGACAACAATCACATTAGCTTTCAAATCAGGCGTTTAGCTGGTTTTTGTTTTCATCTTACCATCTGTCTCTAAGTGAGTTGATCCTTCAGCAAGCACACATTTTCCTCCTGAGACAATCCAAGAGAAGACAATAGAAATAGATGAAAATAAAAGGATTAAATGTACTGCGGCTAATCTAATGATTACTTTTTCAACTAACCATTTTGTTTGTAAAATATAAGAAAACAATGAAAAGCTCTAGGTAAACTCTTGTTGGCCTGTTATTTGGACGCCCTGCCTTCAGAAAATGTTAGATTCAAATGTTTTAGATTTTCAGTGCTGCAGACAGAAAAGCATTAAAAAGTGGCAAAAAGTCAGAAAGTCAGAAATTCAATTAAACCATCTTTAGGATTATTCTAGTATATGTAATTCATTTATACTTATATTTCATAATTTCTTCTTTATTTAAATTTCTCTGTACTTAATTACTTTTGTTATTGCTATTCTTATCGCTACCCTTTGTTCCATAATGATTAAAAAAGCTTGGACAGTTGAGGTTTCTAGAAAATTAATCAGCAACAATTTGGATAATTTATTAATAATTTGAGTCATTTTTCAAGCAAAATACCAAACATTTACAGGTTTCAGCTTCTCAAATATGTGGATTCTCTGCTTTTCTCAGTTTTATATAAGTGTAAATTAAATATATATGGGTTTTAGATAATTGGTTATATATTATATTGGATAGATAAAATAAACAATATGAGGACATCACCTTGGACTCTGTGGAACTAAGATGGACATTTTTGCTATTTTCTGACACAACATAGACAACACGACTAGTCACTTAAGTGAGAAAATCATCTGTAAATGAATTGAAAATTTAAATGATTAGTTGCAGCCATAATGTCTATATTATTTGTACCTTGTCTTTCCAAAATGCCTTCAAATTGCCTGTTTTGTCCAAGTAATAGTCCAAAAGATAGAAGATAGCCCAAAGATATTCAATTTCCACTGATATAAAAACAGAAAAAATCTATGTATGATGAGAGACCTTGGAAAAACAAAACACAAGGATTCTTACCGTAATATTCAGTTACTACAGGGACAAGACCGCATTTCCCAGCGATGAACGAGTGAGTTGCGTCCAGTGAGACAGCGTCGACCTCGTCCCTCTGTGGTCAAGGTACAGGTCATTGGAGCTTTTATGACAGTACTTTACAGTGTCATACAAATACTGATATTCTGCAATTAATATGACCTACCTTGATTTTCTCAATACAGTTCCGCATTGAGACTGCTCTAACACACACCAGCGGGTCTGACTTAATACTGAGAGCCCACTGTTCACATTTCTTCTGCTCTGCGTGGCTGATGCAGCACCATCGCACAACACTGTCCTCCAGTGAGCTTCCTGCACACATACAGGTTCAGTGACGTTACACAATCACAGCCAGTCTCTTTTCAATATAGAAATTAAAAACCACACATCAGTGGAAAGTAAGTACCTTCGTGTCCAAGACCTTTGAGGAGAGCCACATAATCCAGCCCCAGCACCTGACTGACGTCCATGTCATCTTGGAGTACAGCTAATTTATCCGTCACATCTTTGAAGAGAAGATCGCTTTCCCCAAAAATCGATGAGTTGAAGAGTTGGAAGCGCTGCCTCTCTCTTCCTCGTTGGCCAAACAGCATCTGAAGAAGACATTTTTTATGAGAAAAAAATGACACCAACAGACATGGAGTACATAAAGACAATGTGTGATATTTGGGGGAAAAGCAAAGGAATGAACAAAAAAAACTTACCTGCACGGTCATTAAAAATTTGCGAGCAACCTTGCGAAAGTTGAATCTGGTGACCATGCCCCCTCCTGGACCCCGTCCCAGGTTACAGTTTCTGTAGTGGCTGAGAGGAGCCTGTGTACCGTCGGTACACAGTAACCTGAACTCATCACTCTCACTCTCTGAGGGATGAAGGGACAGAAGATGGAAGGAGGGTGAAAAAGCAGGTGATTTTCAGCAGGTTTAGAGCTGGTTTGGCAGATGCTGGACATTTTAATCATATATCCTTTATTACTTTAAGCTCAGTGCAAACTAGTTTTCACTTACTCCTAGTGGCAGCAGCTGGTGTTCAGGTGTTACAACTGACTCAGGTTGGTGGTAAACTATATAATCAGCTTAGCTGGTAGTTTATTATTGAATATTAAAGACCATCTTGCAATGGGATCACACTAGCTGCGACCCCCATTAAAATGTTCCAATCCATGAATACTCTGTAGTTATGACTACATGAGTACTCAGTGCTCATGGGTCACTCGTTGTTTATTCATTTATTTATCAGCAAAATATAATCTTTTTTTTTTTTTTTTTTTTCAGATTAGCTTGGCAACACCACTGTGGTGCCCTTAAGCAAGGCCCTTAACCCAAACTGCTCCAGTGGCTAACAGGTCAGACTTTGGTTGTACTTGGCAGCTTCCAGGTGTGAATGTGTGTAACTGTGTGATCAGGGCATTCCTGTAAAGGCTAGGTTCCCTCTCAGTGAAACTAACCTGAATAAATTAAGGTGTAAAAAACATTTTTAGAAAACTGCATAAGTGCCCTCCAGAAGCAAGTATTTTTGTTGGGGTATTTTTGCCTCAAGTGAATAGATGAACAGTACAGAGCTGACAAGAAATTAGAAGAAAGGGACATGGGGGAGGATTTGCTCTGACTGGTGATGTAATGACATGGTCAGTGTCTTAATCCCCTAGACCACAAGGACAGTGCAGTTTTTAAATTGTAATAGAATAAATGAATAGTAAGATACAACTGAAGCTCTATTACAAGATATTGTTTACCTTCAATACTTTTAAGGGCTAAATGGTCCACAAATGCAACATCCCCTGCCCCGCTCCTGAGACATCTGTGACAGAGAAAAACAGGTAATTGGAGAAATTCATAAATGTTTTTACTGTTATTTCTTACATAGTTATGCTATGCTAACATAGTTAACATGCGTCCTTGTTGATCTTTAGTCAAGCCTGACCTGAGGGCTCCCTGGCTGTTGTAGAAGGGCTCACTGTGGGATGTTTCACAGTGGTAATTCTTCTGGCGAATGTAAGACTTTTGGCCTTGGCAAAGAGCACACAGAGGAGCTGCCATGGCTGCAGCTCCAGGAATACAGCTGGCACTGAAAAAGGTACTGACGTCTGCTCGAGAAGAGGAAAACAAGAGAGGGGACTGAATAACCAGAGGACCAGAAAAGAGAAAATAGAAAGAGGACATTTCCACACTGTGCTGCATTCACTGGTTGCTGCTAATATTAACCTAATTACCCTGACTGAGTGGCTGCTCCTTTGACCAGCTCAGGTAGTTTCTGGACAGCAGGAAGCCGAGAGGAAGACTCCATCCAGCTGTCCATCGAACCCCACTGTGACAACTCCTGGTACCCTGCAAGGATCGTATGTCCAAGCTGCTGTTCCTCACCACAGCCACAGACAGAATACAGCCTCCTGCAGTGCAGACACAGATGGACAATCACAGACTGGCTCAGAACATCGTCATGAAGAGACATGTTGAAGCATCTCAGAAATGTGAAGTAAACCTACCGTCACTGTATATCTCCTTGGCGATGGCAACGAGGCCGAACTGCTTAACAGCAGAATAAACTTCTCCTGCATCTAATGTCACTATATCAGCACGGTTTCCCTGAAACACAGAATGCAGAGAGCGGGTCTCAACTTCACAACCGGAAGCAGATGTTGATATAGCAGTGTGCCCTCAGGGTTCATATACCTTCAGTCCATTTATTATACAAACATTCCTGACAGGTAATCAAACCTCTTCACTTTTCCAGACTTTGTGGGGCTGCAGCTTCAATTTACAATGTTTTATACTATGATATTGACATTGAAAAGATATTAAAGAAATAAAGAAATGTCCCAAACTGTGTTGTGATAAAGAGAAATATAAAATTTCTTCCAGCCCAAAATTTCTCTTCTCCTTTAAAAAGAAATTACATCTACCCAGCAAAGTATTGTATTTATCACTAAAGGGTAACCAAATCTTGTAGCTGCACCTCACAAAACTAAATTAAATTTAAAGTATTGTTATGTAATTATTTTATGCTATACTACTGTGCCATTAAAAAACTTTTTTAAAATTTTATCTTAACATGAAGCTGTGTGTAGCATGGTTTCGATATTATGCTGTCATGTTTTGCTATGACACTATATATATATATATGTATGTGTGTATGTATGTGAAGGATGGCTCACCCTGATCCTATCAATACAGTCAGTTGTGCTGGACGCTCGTATGCATGAGAGTCGGGCAAAAGCTGCCACAGCAGCTGGAGGCAGCACCGCCACCAGAGCTTTAGCGAGTTCTGCACACTTCCTCTGTTCAGGATCTGACACTGTGCACCACCGCATCTTCTTGGCTGTCATGCAAGGAACAGTTCAAACAGTCCACACAAGTCAGTCAGAAAAGTAATACACTATTCATCTACTGCAGAATTTAGTTGTTTGTCAACTCATATTTGTGTTTTAAGACGCAGGTTTTTCATTAATTTCTTTGTGCATTCTTTAATCAAGAAAATCTAAAGCCTACTTTGCATATCAGTAAACTGTGAAATTATTTTACAACATTTATAATGTTAAAATCAGTTTTAATGTCCTGAAAAGCAAAAAGCTCTGCAAACAGGGCAACAACTTTTCCAGCAACAATCAGAAGCCAAAACTAAAAAAAAAAAAACAGACATAGAACATTCAACATTCACAGCGAGACTGAATATAAGCACAAAATGACTTATCAGTGTAAATAAATGAACTAGATCAATAACAAAACTTACCCCTGATGCAGCAGACCAAGATGAAAAAGAGTAAAATAGCATAAACACCTCGCATTCTTCACGGTTGTAGATCAAAGATTTTTAAAAAACTGCCTTATCCAGAATGAAGAGCACAACCGACAGCTGTCCTTTCTGTTATTCTGAAATCACTGATTTTCCTGCATAGATTTTCCAAAGTATTAGAGGCACTGGTTCTAACGGGGAAATAGAAAACCTATTGCGCAAGGGCTGAGCCTCTGAAAACAGTAAAGTCACTTTTTGCACACATATGGAAAATATTTAGCACCATCTGTCACAAGGACAACCCCTATCCAACCTTTTGTAGATTCAAAGTGTAGAGGTGAAGGCTGCTTAATGGTGCTGGGATGTAATGTTTCTGGACATGCTGAGACGAGTTTCAGACTGTTTACATGATATTTAACAACAATAATCAACAGCATTACCTGGACATTAAGAGATCCATTTTTTTTTCAAAAGCTGAGTGCAGTAGAAGTATAAATGTCTAAAAAACAAGCAAGTCTACAGCAAAATATGTGTCAGCAGTTTTCTCCTTCAGTTCTCAAGTCAGTCTTCACATTATTTTAAGAAATGTGATCGTAGCAGATGAACAGCAGTTCAAACAATCAGCAGGTGTAATCGCTTAGGGAGTGTGTGTGCGGGCCAATGCTGTTTCCTGTCACGTTGTAAACACAGAGTGGTCAGTTTCCATGTCATGTTTTTGGAGGGAGAGAAGAAGCTCCTGAAGTGTGGAGGACAGTCTGTAAATGCTGGATTCTCTCTGTGTGTAGCAGCATTGCTGGCTTCCGTTTTGCCAGTTCGGTGGACAGTCTGTCGATGCGCTCCTCCAACTATCAACATGAAAAACATCAACTATGACACAGGTAAAGTCGCATTTTGTGTCAATGATTTGTTGTGATTAGTTTCCCCACATGTGAACTCTGAATGCTGACTTGCTAGATATTTACTTGCCTCAGAAGAAAGTGTGCATGCAAAATTTAAGCCATCAGTGTCATTTGGGAAGTTAGAGTTTCAAAACTTCAACACTAATCTGGAGTTTATCATAAAATAACAATAGTAAGTGTGAAAGACAAACTTAGGTACAAAAGCTAATGCTGACCTCGTGCAACTGCACTGTTTGCACCATTTCATAGTGTAAAAGTGTTGTAACCTGTTTAAGACAAAACATGTGAACATTATCTGATCTTTTACCTCCTTCAACTCCTGACAAACAGAATGTTTTTCCATTTGTTCATCTTCGCCACTGGTCTGTAGCCAACTTTGCAATACCTCTTTGAGTTTTTGCCATGACCTGAATGGACACACACATACGCAAACAGACATCAGTTACTATGGTGAGAAAGTGGACAAAAATTCAACAAGGACAGAAAAAAAACTGGTGTTTCTTTTTTACCGGAGTTGTTTCCTGTCCTGTTGGAAACTGTTCATGTCCTGCTGAATGCTGAGCAGTTCTCTTGTCAGAGCTGATGCTGGATCAGTTGATACATCTTTTATATGAGCACCCTCAGTTTGTTCAATGGATGCTCCTAGATGTATCTCTTGAAAAAGCACAAGGAAAACTTGTTTTGACCATGGTGTTTATGATGGTCTTTGTAATCCAATCTTAACAATCATGTTTTTTATAATGAATTAAAAAATAACTCATTATTAGGAGGAAATGTGCAGCTACCTTACCTGGATACCTGGAATTACATTTAAATTGAGCAACAAACTGATGAAAAGGCACAAGTGGGGCATCTCCAAAACCTGGGCTGCTTGTCTTTCCCAACTTGGAAAAAAGACGACATGACATAACCCAAGTTGAGTCACTTAATTTAGCACTGAATACATACTGATTTCTGTCCAAGTTAAACAGGTGATTATTACCATATTTTGAGACCCAGTGGTCATGAAAGCAGAAGGAGGTAAAAGAAGGTCTTGGTCTTGAGTTTCGTTAGATGAGTCCACTATAGACAATTGAGGCTCAGAGGGTGTAGATGTGATGGCACTCTGATGTGTTGAGGTAACAAGGACTTTAGCAGGAAGAAGGTGTGACAACACTGCAGGATGTTTTTTCTTTGAGGAAGAACTGAACTCCAAGGGTTTTGGAGCTGCTTCAGTGCTGGTGATGTCAGACTGGTTTTGGGCGCTAGAAAAAAGAAAAAAAAAAAGATTATTTCAAATATGGAACAGATATGTAATTAGTATAAAATACATGTGTAATGCGCTACCCTTTATGTGGAAAGACCGTCAGTGGAGACTCAAATAGCTCTTCACAGCAACGCGGCGGCCGTCGAGGCATACGGGTGGGAAGCCTGCAAAAAGATGACAACTCTCTAAGACTGAGTCCATGTGTTGAAAATAGATTCCCAGCCTGTCAGGGACTCAGACTCACAGCTTGCTAAGCACTCCATCTTCAGCTTCCTGCTCCAATGAGTCAGCCGAGGAAATGCTCTTCAGTCCAGGAGTAGTCAAACAGAAGGTCACACTCTTTTTCGGTGGTTGCTCTCTGACTGCTTGTTCTCTTTGTGGTTTGCAGAGAGCCCGCTGTTTCCACCGCATAGCACAACGTTTAACCACTCTCTGGAGATGACATGACCTCTGCAGGACACAGACAGACATGAACAGATAGCCATCTTATCTGTAAGCAGAAACAGATAATTTTGTAAACTCACACACATACTCACTTGCTCTTGTCTGTATTGTGTGAGGTTCACTGTGAGATCATTCATGTGAGCAGCATATGTAAGAATGCATGTCACACCCTCCCTCAGCAGCTGGTCTCTGTAGACCTGTGCAGCTCTGGCTGCCTCTTCCTGCTTCCTGCGTTGCTCAGTGACCCACAGCCTCCACCCATACAGGACCTGCAGCACGTTCACAAAGAAACATCAAGAAACATTAAACCCTTTGAGCACCAATTCTCCAATATTTGTGCTTGAGCTCCTCACGAGGCCCCGAGAAAACAATGTGTTACCTTGGCTTGAAGAGTGAGGGACCAGTGCCAAAGAGCTCGCTCCGTCTGCTCAACTTCTCTCCGTCTGTGCTGCAGCTGTTATCAGGAAGTAAACCAAAGTAACAGCCAGTTTAACTGAAATAAATCAAACCACATACATGTATATTGATCTGAGAGTCTGACTTTGCTATCTACTCACTGTATAACTCCATATAGCAAGATGGACAATTATCACCGCAATAAAGAACATCTTAACAATAAAACAGTTCCAGTTCTCTTCTTTTCCCTATGATCCTCAATCTAAATGGCAACTCCTGTAATTTAGTATTTGATATTTCCATAACATTGAAGGACATGTGAGTCAGCATTTAAAAAAAGAATCAAGTCAAGAATCAAGAGTCAAAATCAAAGCAGCCTAGATATCCTGACTTTTAATAATAATATGGGTCAAGCTCTAAAAACATTGGATCCAACAATTTCAATAAAGTTTTTCCAAGCTTTACAAAGCTGCTCCAGACCCACGGAGACATTGTACAACTCTTTTCATTGGCTTCATACGAGTGTTACTCGTCATGACAAGTAAACTGATCTTTATGTGTAAAATCAGTGGAGCGCCTCTTTAATTGCAGCATGTGAAACGTAATATCAACAAACCTTTATTTTCCACTGTTCAAAGTAGGTCTGGTACATCTTTAATCTCAGCAACAAGATCCCTTGTCGTTTCATCACCTACGAAATAGTCACATTTTTAAGAATTTCTGTCATAGCATGTGGGCTTTTTATAACAGTTAAGGGAAAGTGAATTATAAACCTTATGTTTCCGATATTGATGGTGATGCTTATTCCACATTTTCATTGCTTCAGAGAGGAGTTTGGAGTTATGGTGCTGTCTGGCTTTTTCCATACACATCCTCTCCCTCCGAGCATCTCTGGTTCGTCTCCTCCACTGTCTGAAAGACCGCAGCTGACGCACTAAACAGAGACAACATTAGTTTACAAGGTGTAGAGCATTTGAGGTACACCCCCTTCTAATCTTAACAATAGAATTCTTCTTGTGATAGTTGTAGAATCTGTGGTGAGGACATGTGACAAATATAATGAAGTGATAAACAGATGATAATTGCATTTTTTTCCCACACAAGAAAACGCAGGCGAGAGGCTTGGATCAGGGATATTTACTTTTGAAAAGAAAGCCACTATTGGTTTTCTTTGGTCTGTATTATTTTGGTTTACCAGTGTGAGGAGTCTCACTTCATCACAGTCTTTGTTATTTTGTTTTTTTATAATATATATTGAAATATTGAAATATGGCCAATCAGCTGTACACGGTGAGTGTGAGAGCAAATCAAAATCACATTACACTTCTTAACTATGTGGCTGTAAGTCTAAGAAAAACACTTTGGTAGACATGTGATAAGTTGATAAACATAGCAGAAAGTGTTGTTAAGAGTTGCAGGGAGGTGACATTCACATCGATACAATTAAATATGTTCTTGGAAAATAAACATTGAAATGGAGTTGAAACTTTGCTGTTTGTGGAGTAATGTTGTTACCTTTTTATTTACAGTCTATGGTTGTTACCTTGGTTTGTGGACCTCTCAGCCCTGCTGACTGCTTCCTCCTGCTGGTGGCGCTTTGTCACTGCACGTGTTGTTGCTTCTCTCCAAGCAAGAAACACCTTCAAAGATTTAGTGCAAAGAAAACAATGAGCAAAGGCTGAATGAATGATGATTAATTGTATTAGTTTTGAAGACTAAGAGACCAGACTGCTTATATAACCTTTAACTGAAGAAAGTGCTGAAAGTGATCCTGTGCTTGTTGCTCCATGAGCTGGCCCTCTGCCTG